>NC_061837.1:36295857-36300857 GCF_019202785.1 Penaeus chinensis
TGCATACTAGATGAGTTTATAGACAAGCGTTGAACCGAGCTGTGCTCAAGGGACCCGTAAGCTACTGGGATCTCGACCTTCCTTTGCTCCTCTTTGCTCTCTCCCTTTCCCCCTCTTTCCCCTTTCCCCCCCCCCCCCCCTCTCCTGTTCCCTTCTCCCTCTTCCATCTTCGCTTCTCTGTCCCCATCTCCTTTTGTTTCTTTGCTTCCCTGATATCTCTTCTCCCTCACCCCCCTTTTTCCGATTCTCCGATTCTCTTCCCCCTCTTTCCTTTCCTCATTTCCCCATTTACCCCATTTTCCTCACTTCCCTTCTCTGTTTCCTTCTTCCTTTCCTCATTTCCCTTCCTTGCCTCAACCCTTTTCCCCTTTCGCACCTCCCTCTCCTGCAACCTTCTCTTCCCCACTTCCCTTTTCTCCCCCTTTTCCTTGCCTTCTCCTTCGCCTCACTCTTCCTCCCTTTTCCCTCTCTCTCTCTCTCTCTCTCTCTCTCCTCTCTCTCTCTCTCTCTCTCTCTCTCTCTCTCTCTCTCTCTCTCTCTCTCTCTCTCTCTCTCTCTCTCTCTCTCTCTCTCTGTCTCTTTGTCTCTCTGTCTCTCTGTCTCTCTGTCTCTCTTTCTCTCTTTCTCTCTTTCTCTCTTCTCTCTCTCTCTCTCTCTCTCTCTCTCTCTCTCTCTCTCTCTCTCTCTCTCTCTCTCTCTCTCTCTCTCTCTCTCTCTCTCTCTCTCTCTCTCTCTCTCTCTCTCTCTCTCTCTCTCTCTCTCTCTCTCTCTCTCTCTTCTGCCTCCCTTGCTCTTCCTTTCACAACTTATGTAATTGAAGTTTGTATCGCTGGGGATATAATGAGAGCAAAATATGTTGTAGCATCGGGCTTGTGTGCGCGTGTTTGTTTGTTTGTGTGTTTGTTCAGGTTCGTGTGTTTGTGGCATGGTAGGAAATAGTCTTCGTTCAGAGTGCGCGTGCAAGTGTGTCTGTGTGTGCGTTTGCGTGTGTTTGTGTGTGCATTTGTTTGTTTCTATGTATGTGAATTGGTACGTCCGACTGAACTTGTGTCTGTGTGTGTATTTACGTCTCCCTGTCGTGTGTGTGTCCTGTGAGTGTATTTACGTCTCCCTATCGTGTGTGTGTGTGTGTGTGTGTGTGTGTGTGTGTGTGTGTGTGTGTGTGTGTGTGTGTGTGTGTGTGTGTGTGTGTGTGTGTGTAAATGTAGTGTTATCTTCAGTCCAGTCTCATAAAAGTACTCAATTCTCTCACCTCTCTAAGTTCGTTGATGTTTTTCTTTTTCTTTTTCTTTTCTTTTTTCTTTCTTTCTTTCTCTTACTTTGAAACTTGGACGAAGTCTTTATTTCCATCTTATATTTACGCTCTGTTCACTCATGCCTCGTTCATTAGTGTTTTTTGTTGTTTATATTTTTAATCTTTTTTTTCTTTTTTTTAATCCGTGTAATTCACTTCCTTTCGTCTCAAAAAAAATATTCATCATCGTATACTCTCCTTTCACTCTACTTTTTGACTCCATTATAACTTCGTTCTTGATAAAAATCGAGAGACTACACCATATTTTCAACTTTCTACTCCAATTCCACTTTTATTCTTCTCTTTCATTCCCTTGATCGTCATTCGTCTTTGCTTTTCGTTTGTGCGTTGTCTGTTGTTGTTGTTTTTTGTTTTTTTTATTAATGTTTATTGTCTGTTTTTTGTTTTTTTTATTAATGTTTATTGTCTGTTTTTTGTTTTTTTTTTATTAATGTTTATTGTTTTCTCATTTTATCTATATATTCATCCATGATTTTATTTATTTTCATTTCTACTCATTTCTTATTTTACATTCCGTTTTTTTCATTTTTTATTGTCTCGCTATTTTATTTACTTATTTACTTTTTTTGTGCAGTTGGCGCGGTCTGACTCTAAGTAAGGTCGTTGGTCCTGATTCACCTCCTCCTTAACCGCCTCCAAATCTCTCCTTACGGCTCTTGGACGATCCCTCAAGGACCTCCCTTTTATGGGTCATTGAGTCCTAGAGTCCTGGAGAGCGCGAGTGTTCAGAGGAAGGACAATCGGGTTTTTTTAAGGGGGTTTTTGGGGTGGGGTGTGTGTGTGGAGGGGTAGGAGGTCATCGTCTATGGTCGAAGAGAATCTGGTTTGAGGATCGAGGGGCCTGTTTGGTTTGTTTCTCTCTCTCTCTCTCTTTCTCTCTCTCTCTCTCTCTCTCTCTCTCTCTCTCTCTCTCTCTCTCTCTCTCTCTCTCTCTCTCTCTCTCTCTCTCTCTCTCTCTCTCTCTCTCTCTCTCTCTCTCTCTCTCTCTCTCTCAAGTCTATCAATATAATGTATGCGTATACAAAATGTGTGTATATGTATATGTGTATATGTGTGTATATGTATATATATATATATATATATATATATATATATATATATATATATATATATATATATGTACATGTATATGTATATGTATATGTATATATATATATATATATATATATATATATGTGTGTGTGTGTGTGTGTGTGTGTGTGTGTGTGTGTGTGTTTGTGTGTGTGTGTGTCTATCTATCTATCCATCTATCTATCTATCTATCTATCTATATTATTTATGTATATATGTATGTATGTATGTATATCTCCATCTCTGTCTACCTCCCTATCTCTCCCTCTCCCTTACGACCTGCCCGTGTCCTCCAGCCTATCCTTTTCCCCTTTATTTTCTTACCTGTTTGACGTTCCTCTTTAAAACGTGCCCTGGCTGCCGGAGTCTTCTTGGACCCTCAGGTGGTTGTGTATGACCCAAGGTCGTTGAGGCTCTTTTGACTTCAAAAAAAAGAAAAAGAAAAAAGAGCGAGTGGCTTTTTTTTTTTACCCGAAGAAATGAAAAGGCACGTACCAAATCCCTTATGTGTAAGTGGTATACGCACATACACATGTCTAGTGTGATTTGATATGTTTTTTGTCTTTTTTCATATCCTCCCTCACTTCATCTTATCTTATTCTCTTTGTCCCCTTCTTTGTTTACTGTTTCTCCTCGTCTCCTTCTGCTCCTCTTTAATATCTACTTACCTCGTCCCCTTCTCCGTCTTCCCCCCTCTCTTTCACCCCCCCCCCTCCTTCACCTCTCCCCTCCCGTACCCAAGCACTTTATATCTACCCTTTCCTCGCTCCTCTTCACTTAATTCCCTTTCTCTCCATGTTCTTCTTCTCCTCCTTTATCCCTTCTTTCTTTCACCCTAAAATACTTAAATCCACTCCTTCCCTCTTCTCCCCCTTCCTCTCCCATCTCTCTCCTCTCCCCCTCTTTCTCCCCATCTACCCCTTTCCTTTCTATCTATCCCCTCTCCCTCCTTCTTCCCATGTACCCCCCACCCTCGCTCTCTATCTATCTCCTCGCCCCTCTTCTCCCCTCATCTCCCCCCCCCCCTTTCGTCTACCCTGAAACATCCCGTCTCGCCGCCAGAATGACCCTAAATGACCTGAATTGACACTAATTGCCTTAATGCTGGTATGGGGCCAACAGTATCCTTGACCGTGTATCGTGTAATATTACAGCAACACAAGGTAATGGAACCGTTATTGAAGGGAAGCGGGGGAGGGGGAGGGGGGAGGAGGGGGGTGAGAGGGGTAGGGTGTTTGTTCCTTCGTTTTGCTTCAGGGGGATGGGGTGGGGGTGGGGTGGGGTGGGTGGGGGTGGAGAGAGGCAATGAAGAAGGGGAGGAAGGACAGGGGGAAGGTAAGTGGGGGAGGGAGGAGGAGAGGAGGAGGGAGGGAGGAGGGAGGAGGGAGGGAGGGAGGAGGAGAGGAGGAGGGAGGAGGGAGGGAAAAGGTAGGGGTGAGGGTGGGAGTGTTTGTGTCTTCGTCTCGCTTGAGGGGGGTAGTGTGTGGGGGGGGATAGAAGGGAGGTAAGGGGGGAGGGGAGAGAGATGAAAAAGGCTAATGGAGGCGTTATTAAAATGGGAAAAGGGGAGGAAGGTGGGGGGGGGAGGGGAAGGGGAAAGGGATGATTGTTTCTTGGCCTTGCTTCAGGGGAGATAGAAGGGGGGGAGGGGGAAGGGGGAAAGGAAGATTAGGGAGAGAGAGAGAGAGAGAGAGAGAGAGAGAGAGAGAGAGAGAGAGAGAGAGAGAGAGAGAGAGAGAGAGAGAGAGAGAGAGAGAGAGAGAGAGAGACGGACACAGAGAGAAGGAGATAAATTAGATAAAAAGGGGGAATGCGAGAAAGAAAGAGAGAGGCACGGCCAGATAAAACGAGCGCGAAGAATGGGGGAGGAAGAGGAGAGGAGAAAAGGAAGGCGAGAGGAAGGAGAGTAGGATAAGACAGATGTTGCCAGCTAAATATCATCCAGAGGCCATCTTTGAAGACCGGCGCGAGACAGATGTTGTTGTTGTTGTTGTTATTGCTGGTGCTTTATGTTTTATGCATCTGTTGTCTTCTCTTGAGCGAAGAGATGGGTAGTCTTTACACACACACACACACACACACACACACACACACACACACACACACATACACACACACACACACACACACACACACACACACACACACACACACACACACACACATATCATGTATATATATATATATATATATATATATATATATATATATATATATATATATATATATATATATATATTCATTGTTTCTTGTTTATCCTCCTTTTTCCTTCCTTTCTCGCTAAACCTCCTCATAATCAGTTTTTTCTTATAATTGCATTACCGTCTTCCCTCACTGCTATCTACGTCTCCTTCCTCCCTTTTTTCTTCCACCTGGCTCCTCTTTTCCGTTATCTTCGGCGGAAGCTCTAACACGCGCGAGTTAATTAACGGGAGTGACTTCCATGACGTAATTATCTCGCGTTGGTTGAGATAAGTATTCGGCCGATGATGCTCCTTCGCTCTGTGCCGCCGACACCTGGGCTCATCCACGCCCCTCACCGCCCTCTTTCGCCCATAGATAGTGTCCCTTCACTCAGGGTTCTTCCAGTTCAATTATCTTCTCGGTTGTTCAT
>NC_061837.1:36305857-36310857 GCF_019202785.1 Penaeus chinensis
TCACACGAAGAAGAATACAAAAAAAAAAAAAAAAAAAATCCTTCCAGCATCTTCATCTCTCTTATGACAGATCTTAGATTAGCCAGATTTGGATTCCTGGAATTTGGATTCCTGGAATGTTCTTGAAGCCAGCGACAGCGCGTCTTCTCCCTTAGATAAAAATAAATAAAGAAATAAAGAAATAAAATGCCGTACTTGAAGAATTAGAAAGAGGAGGAGAAGGAATAATTCGTTCAGTAAATACATAAACAGAGAAATAAGAAGAAAATGGAAGTAGGCGGCAAGGAAACGAAAAAAAAAAACAGGATAGAGAACGAGAAATAAATAAAACAAAGGTAAGAATAGGAACATAAATAGAAAAAAATGACCTTGCAGCGAGAAAGAAATGTAGGAGAGAGACAGACAAGTTTAACAATAGTTATCTAACGAAAGGAAAGGAAAGAAGATGAATGATGGGATAACCAAAGGAAAAAAATAAACGGATAGATAGATAGGTAGATAGATACAGAGAGCGAAAAGGGGGCCTTTGAATGTGATAAATGAATGAATTAACAGATGAAAAATCTGAAAATTCCCTTCCTCATTTTTTTTCGCTTTCCCCTTCCCTAACATTCCACCTGTGCAGAGGAGAGAGAGAGAGAGAGAGAGAGAGAGAGAGAGAGAGAGAGAGAGAGAGAGAGAGAGAGAGAGAGAGAGAGAGAGAGAGAGAGAGAGAGAGAGAGAGAAAGAGCGAGAGAGGGAAAGAGAAAGGGAAAGGGAAATAAGAGAAAGAGAAAGAGAGAGAGAGAGAGACAGAGACAGAGACAGAGACAGAAAGGAAGAGAAAGATACAAAAAAAATAGTAATAATAATAAGAAGAAACAGTCAAAACTTTTTAAAAAATGGATAAATACAAAGATGGAGAAAACACATTTTCCTCCCCCCCCCCCCAAAAAAAAAAAAAAAGCAGTTTATATTGTACGTTGAGGACGGGAAGTGCCATGGCGTCAGCTGAGTCCGGTGCAAAGGCGAAGGGCGGCCTTGACCCATCACGATGACCGGAACTGGCGGTGACGAGATGAGGGGAAGGGAGGGGGAAGGGGGAAGGGGAGAGGTAGGGCGAGGGAGCGGGTGGATTGAGGGTGGGGGGGGGTAAGGGGAGAGGTAGGGTGAGGGTGGTGGAAGGGAGGGGGAAGGGGGAAGGGGAGAGGTAGGGCGAGGGAGCGGGTGGATTGAGGGTGGGGGAAGGGAGGGGTAAGGGCTAAGGGGAGAGGTAAGGTGAGGGTGGTGGAAGGGAGGGGGAAGGGGGAAGGGGAGAGGTAGGGCGAGGGAGCGGGTGGATTGAGGGTAGTGGAAGGGAGGGGTAAGGGGTAAGGGGAGAGGTAGGGTGAGGGTGGTGGAAGGAAGGGGGGCGGGGTAATGGGAGAGGTAGGGTGAGGGAACGTCTGGAGGGAGAGTGGGGGGAAGGGAGAGTTAGGGAGAGATATGAGGGAGGATAGAGAAGGGAGGGTGGCGAGGTAAGGGGATAGGAAGGATTGGGAAGGGAGGGAAGGGGGAGGTAGGAGAGGGAAGGGACGGGGTAGGGGGATAGGGAGAGGCAGAAGAGAGGACAGGGAAGGGAAGGGGAGGAAGAGATAAGGAGAGACAGGAGGTGGAGAGAGGAGGGAGAGGAAAGGAGGACGAAGGTAGAACAAAGAGCAGGAGACAGAGGAGGGATGAGGGAGAGACAGGAACAGAAGGGAGGGAGATAGGGTGAGAGGGAGAAGAGAGGAAAGGGAAAGATGAGGGGGAGAGAGAGAAAAGCAGGAGGGTTGTTGGTGAAGGGAATGGGGGGAGTGAGAGAGAGAGAGAGAGAGAGAGAGAGAGAGAGAGAGAGAGAGAGAGAGAGAGAGAGAGAGAGAGAGAGAGAGAGAGAGAGAGAAGGAGGAGATATAGAAGGAAAGGAAGGGGAAAGGGGAGGAAAGAAGAGAGGAAGACGAAAAACGAGACGCAGAAGGATGCGAAGCGATAGAAAGAAGAGAAAAGAGAGAAATTGTGAAAAGTAGAGAGAAAAACGAGAAACGGAAGGACAGATTAGAAGAGGAACAGCAAGGAAGAGAAGGGGGAGAAGGAGAAGATGAGAAGAAATGGAAGAAGGGATGAGGGAGGTAGGAAGAAAGGGAGAAAGAGAGATAGAAGGGAAGATAACGGAAGGCAGAGACGAAAGGTAAACAAAAGAGAATTTGGAGATAGAAAGGGTGTATAGAGGGGGGGTAAAGGGAGAAATAGAAGTAGTAAGTAAAGGAGAGGGAAAGAAGGTTAAATTGACGGAGAGACGAGGAGAAGCATGTGTGGAGGAGGAGGAAATTATAAAAGAAAGAGAAGAAAAATGACAAAGTTATGGAGGCAGTGAGAAAACAACAGAAATAATTCATGGTGATATTCATATATAATAGTTTTTTTCTGTGGTTGAATATTGTAACGAAAAGAAAAGAAAAAATACTTAAATTTTTGAACTCCATAATCATTTAGTACGTAATAACATTATAAGAAATGAATTGATACTGGCTTATTTAGGGAAGTAAATAATCCAAGACCAGATCATTAAGAATCAGACTTAAACAAAAATCAATAAACGGAAGAAGATTAAAAAAAGACACACATATTCCTCTCCCATGCGCCATATATCATGTCGGCAGCCAATAGAGAGAAATACCCAGATCCTGCTTTCAATATAGACACAAACGTCTTGTTGCTTGTGCTTCGTTCAGCCGAGATTTGAAGGACGGAACTCGGCCGTGTGTCTCCATTCCCTCTCTTCCTTATGGGGGTCTGAGTGGCTGTTTTCTTCTGTCGTTTGTTTCTTATTCTTGCTCTCTCTTCTTATCTCCTCTTCTTATTCTTAGTTTTTCCTCTCGTCTCTCTTGTCTGTTTCGATTACGGAAGGCCGGTGAGGATGCAAAGTACAAGAATAATACGGTCGCAAGGAGAAACAAAGAGAAGCAGAAGCGAAAATAGAATAAACCAGGGGAAAATAGACACAGCCAAAGGACAATTGTGTGAGCAGACGAAGGAAAGGTGGGTGCATGGGAAAGGCAATAACACAGTGCCTGGAGAAAGGTCGGGGGACAGTAAACAGAAATGTAGCAAAACAAACAAGAAAATGTAATGCGGTTTGTGGCAATGGCAATGAGAGGAGAGGGAGAGAGAAAGAGAGAATGAGAGTGAGAGAGAGAGAGAGAGAGAGAGTACGAAAACAACAAAGAAAAATAAGCGATAAGTAGAAGTTACGGCAAAGAACGGACGAACGTATGGCAACAGCAAAGAACAAAGCGTAACAAAAACAAAAGCAAAGAAAGGAAGAGAGAGAGAGAGAGAGAGAGAGAGAGAGAGAGAGAGAGAGAGAGAGAGAGAGAGAGAGAGAGAGAGAGAGAGAGAGAGAGAGAGAGGGAGAGAGAGAGAGAGAGAGAGAGAGAAGAGAGAGAGAGAGAGAGAGAGAGAGAGAGAGAGAGAGAGAGAGAGAGAGAGAGAGAGAGAGAGAGAGAGAGAGAGATTAAGAGAAAGAGAAAGAGAAAGAGAGAGAGAGAGAGAGAGAGAGAGAGAGAGAGAGAGAGAGAGAGAGAGAGAGAGAGAGAGAGAGAGAGAGAGAGCGAGAACGAAATAAAGAGAAAGACAGAGAGAGAGAGAGAAAGCGAAAGAAAGAAAGAGAGAGAGAAACCGAAAGAAAGAGAAAGAGAAAGGCAGAGATAAAGGAAGCGATAAAGAGAAAGAGAAAGAAAGAGAGAGAGAAAGAGAGAGAGAGAGGTGGTAAGGCGAGTAGGCATCACTTGGAAGCTGGAAACAATGTAATATTCTCCAATGTTTCTGCCATGTTGCTTTCATATTGCTGATGTATAGTCGCGTTCGCATGGCTGACTCCGACTCTGGCTTTGGCCGCTCAGATGGACTTAGTCGACGGATTGGAACGCCGTATGCGCTTTCAACGTAAAACTCGTGTTTCGATTCACGGTTGGTGATTCGGCTGTTGTTTGCGGGAGAGTTTCATCCACATGTATTTATGGCTTTAATTAATGTTGTCGCTAAAGCTGGAGTTTGGACTTGACAAAATGGAGTACCTTGTGGCTGCATAAAATCTCTCAAAATGTGAAAGTAAAAACTCGTACAAATACAATGCGGTTTGGCTTTTGTTTATTCAGAAAAGTATCATGATTATAATGCTGCTATTTTTTTTTCATCATCATTGTTGTTATTATTGTTAGTGTTATAATTATTATTGCTTTTATTATTATTGTTGTTGTTACTATTAGTTATCATTTTCATTATAATTGTTAATGTTATCATTATTATTATTATTATTATTATTATTATTATTATTATTATTATTATCATTATCATCATCATTATCATTATTATTATTACTATGATTATTATTATTATTATTATTATTATTATTATTAATATTATTATAATAATTATTATTATTATCATTATTATTATTATTATTATTATTATTATTATTATTATTCCATTGTTATCGGTATTAGTATCACCACATCATAATTTTGATAATAATGACAATAATGATAATAATATTCATAAGGATAATGATGATAAAAATTATTATAATGATAATAGTCATGGTAATTGTAATAAATGCTTCATCAATGGTAGTTGCAGTAGTAGTAGTAGTAGTAGTAGTAGTAGTAGTAGTAGTAGTAGTAGTAGTAGTAGTAATAGTAATACAGTAATGATAATGAAGATGAGGATCATAATAATAATTATGATAATGATGACATAAAAGGTAGTGATACACAAATTCCTGTAATCATAATAATACCTATAATATCTTTCATATCTATTAATTTCCCCCAATTCAAATCTCATCTTGATAATTATATTTGTATCCAGAACACACAGTATTTTTAATCGAATTTCCTGCGCAAAAAAAAAAAAAAAAAAAAAAAAAAAAAAAAAAAAGGCTGGAAACCTATGCAACGCGTCGCAATGAAACCGGCTTTCAGTATTCCTTTGTTTTTTTTTCG
>NC_061837.1:36320857-36325857 GCF_019202785.1 Penaeus chinensis
CCCACTTATAGTTCACCTCCCCCCCCCCCTCCCACAGCATTTCCAAGACAATGCTACTTCATTACCCCCTCTCCCCCCCCCCTCTCACCCAACTTGGTGTTTTACTCTACTTCTCCATCCATTCTCTTCTTCTCCCTCTCCCTCCTCCCCAACCCCCTCCATCACCTTATCTCTTCTCCTCTACCCCTCTCCCTCCCTACGCTCACTCCCCTCTCACTCCCCACCCTTCCTCCCCTCATCCTCCCCTCCCTTCCTCCTCTCCCACCCCACCTTCCACACCTCTCTCCCTCCCCACCCTTCCTCCCTTCCCCTCTCCTATCCTACACACCCTACCCTCCTCCCACTCCCCCCCCCACTTCCCCCCACCCCCTCCCCCCACTTCCCCCCACTCCCCCTCCCCCCACATCCCCCAACTTCCCCCTTCCTCCTCCTCCTCCCACTCCCCCTTCCCCCACATCCCCCAACTTCCCCCTTCCTCCTCCTCCTCCCACTCCCCTCGCGCGATTTTCCAAAGTCTTCAATTACCTCCCGTTCTCTGCCAATATTCCCCCGATGCCGTGTTTTGTGCCGGTCCGCTGCAGTTGTCAGATCCGTCAGCCGACTTAACGGGTCTTAGGGGTTTCTGCCCTTCTCCATCAATCAGCCGAGGAACCCAAGGGCATTAATGCTTCTTTTTCGGGGGGACAGAGGGGAGAGGGGGGGGGGGTAGGAGAGGGAGGGAGGGAAGGGGAGAGGTAGGGGAGGGAGGAAGGGAAGGGGAGAGGTAGGAAGGGAGGGGGTAGGAAGGGAGGGGGTAGGGGAGGTAGGGAGGAAAGGGAGAGGGAAGGGGTAAGAGGGTAGGGATAGGGGAGGTAGGGAAGGAGGGGGCAGGAGAGGTAGGAAGAGAAGGGGCAGGAGAGGAAGGAGGGAAGGAGATAGAGGAGGGTGGGAGGGAAGGGGGTAGAGGAGGTAGGAAGAGAGGGGGTAGGAGAGGCAGGGAGAGTAGGGGGAAGGGTGAAGGAAGGAAGAAGGAGGGGTGAGATAACACCCAGTGTTGTGTGGTATTCTCGCCCTTTAGGTGGGAGCAGTAAGGGTGAAAATAAAATGACAGAGTGGTTGGAAAGGGAGAGGAAGGGGAGGATGAGGATAGGATATCGGGAGGAGATTTTTTTTTTTCCCCCTCCAAGGATACAGAATGAGGAAAGCTTGCGGGGGGGGGGGGGGAGATGAGAGAGGAATAAGAAAAGACTGAAGGTTAGGAATTATTCCTTTCTTTTCTCTCTTATCCCCTCTATCCTCTGTCCCTTTCCCTCCCCCCCCTCCCCCAATCATAAGCGAAAATGAGGGGACAAGATGAGGGGAAAAGCAGAATGAGTTAGGAGGTTCACTGCGTAACTTCCGCCCCTCTTGCTCGTACACCCCAGGGAGGCAAAAAAAAAAAGAAAAAAAAACCTTTTGTGTGTCCATCTTAAAGTCTGTGAAAGTATTCTTAATCTTCGTCCTCTTTCTTCGAGAATACGAAAAATATTAAGAGGATAGAATAATAAAAATGTGAGCCAGAGAAGAGAGAGAGAGAGAGAGAGAGAGAGAGAGAGAGAGAGAGAGAGAGAGAGAGAGAGAGAGAGAGAGAGAGAGAGAGAGAGAGAGAGAGAGAGAGAGAGAGAAAGAGAAAGAAAGAGAGAGGGGGGGGAGAGAGAGAGAAGAGAAGAGAAGAGAAGAGAAGAGAAGAGAAGAGAAGAGAAGAGAAGAGAAGAGAAGAGATGAGAAGAGAAAAGAAAGAAAGAAAGAAAGAAAGAAAGGCGAAGGTTTGATACTCCTGATGTTCATTGTAGATTTATTTCAGATATAGCTCTATCTGGCAGTATAAAGTTTTTTTTTTTTCTCCGAAACTCAGAGGGAGGATTTGGAAAAGGAGAAGAAGAAAGAAAATAAGGAGAAAGAGGGATAAGTTAGAAGATGTGAACACTAAGAAGGTGAAAGAATAATGTCCGTCCGTTCAAGCAAACGAAAGGATGGAAGAGAGGGAGAAAGAGAAGAGGAGAAATGACAAGAAAACAAAGCAGAGCAAAACAAAACAAAACCAAAGAGAGGGAGAAAGAGAAGAGGAGAACAGACAAGAAAACAAAGCAGAGCAAAACAAAACAAAACAAAACTTAATAGAACAAAACAAAACAAAACAAAAGAGAGGGAGAGAGAGAAGAGGAGAGCAGACAAGAAAACAAAGCAGAGCAAAACAAAAAACAAAACAAAACTTAATAGAACAAAACAAAACAAAACAAAAGCAATCTTCGAGAAGAAATACAACCCACAGTAACGTCTACTTATTTACGGCCTGAAAGAAAGTGGACAGAGGGGAGGGGGTGGAGTTGGGGGGGGGGGGCGAAGAGTAGTGTTAACGAAAAGAGTGAAGATGAATGGATTCAGGGGCAATGTGCATGGGAGAGAGAGAGAGAGGGAAAGAGAGAGAAGAGAGAAGAGAGAAGAAAGGAGAGAGGAGAGAGGAGAGAGGAGAGAGGAGAGAGAAGAGAGAAGAGAGAAGAGAGAAGAGAGAAGAGAGAAGAGAGAAGAGAGAAGAGAGAAGAGAGAAGAGAGAAGAGAGAAGAGAGAAAAGACTCCTCCTCCTCCTCCTCCTCCTCCTCCTCCTCCTCCTCCTGCTCCTCCTCCTGCTCCTGCTCCTTCCCCGTGGCCATCAGTCTCCTCAGACAATAGGCCGAGTCTGGCGTGCACTCCCGCTGGTATTTAATTTCACACCCTTGTAATGTACTCTACTTCTCTCTCGGCTCTCGGGAGGGGGTGGAGTGTGGGGGGGGAGGAGGGGGATGGGGGTTACTCCCCTGTCTATCTATCTCGAAGACTACTCTCTGCGTTTTTTTTTGTTTTTTTTTTTTTTTTGTCTTGTTTGTCTCTGGTTCGTTCTGTTTGTGTCAATTTCTGTTGTTTTTTTTGTATATTATTAGTATATTGCGTATCAATACGTTGGTATGAGTATATGCATTCAGACTTAGCTAGGTGGTTCTATCTCTTCTTTTCTTCACTATTTCTCACATATTTTCATCATCATCATCACCTCTTTCTTTCCTCTTTTTCTCCCCTCTCCTCATTCTTTCTTAACCCCTTCCCTCGCTCTTCCCTTTGACCAGGAGTGAATCTCCCAAAATCCCCTTCGCTTCTGCCCTTCCCCTTCCCCATTCACCGCACCCTACGACCCACCACCCACACCCTCATCACCTAGGACCCATCGCCCTCACAACCCACCGCCCACCCTCAACCCACCGCCCACGACCCACCGCCCACGACCCAGCGCCGCCCTTTCACCAAAGTCGTCGGCCCCACAACAGTTTACAAGAATGTGATGTCTCTATTGAGTATCTCAGTTTTATGGCGGTTCACTCAACAACTCGAGCAACTATCCCGGTTCTGGAGCGGGAGGGGGGGGAAGGGGGAAGTGGGAAAGGGGTGGAAGGAAGGAGGGAGGTGGTGGGAAGAGGAGGAGGAGGGGGGAGGTGGAGGGGAAGGTGAGCGGCTTCGGCGACACGCGAGTTATGGCGAGATTCTGCGAGACTCTAAGATACCACCTTTTCTTTCCATTTCGAGATATTTCGAGAAGCGGCGAGACTTTGCGAGTTCGTTGTTTGTCGGGAGGGAAGTATTGATGATGAATTTCCTTCGTTTCGGAATATGACATTTCTTTTTTACCCTCTTTTTTTGTGCCATTTTTTTTCTCCCTCAACTCTCTCGCGCTCCTTTTTTTTTTTTTTTTTTCTCCTTCGTACAACAGTTTGTCGGTCAACACGAGAAAACTTTTTCGCCTCTTTTCGCTAATAGATATATATCTCACGGCACGCCAAAAGGGAAATATTTCGCCGTCTCTTGAGAAATGTTAGACAGGTTTACGCGTGCGACGACATCTATCGAGGTATCCCAAGCGATTATTTTTCCACATGATAAGTGGCTTGTTTGGCCAACGCGAGTGTTTACGAGCTGCAATGCTATTCCCGGGACGAAGAGGAGGAGAGGGAGAGGGGGAGAGGGACAGGGGGGGTGAGAAAAGAGAAGGGGAATTAGGTGAGGTGGGGAAGGAGAGAGAGGAAGACGCGCGGGTACATACGCACGCACGAGCACGCACGCACACACACACACACACACACACACACACACACACACACACACACACACACACACACACACACACACACACACACACACACACACACACGTATCTCTCGTTTATTGTGTTATATATATATATATATATATATATATATATATATATATATATATATATATATATATAACATATATAACATATATATATAACATATATATAACATACATATATATATATATATATATGTGTGTGTGTGTGTGTATCTACATACACACACACACACACACACATATATCAGATACGTGTATGTCTGTGAGAAAGAGCGAGCGGGAGAGGGAGAGGAACAGTATCCACTGAGGGGAGATGACAGTGCTATGTAAGTAGACGTCAGAGTTGCAACCGACGCGAAAATTGTAAGGAGAAAGCCGGCCATTTAGGGTTGGGGATTGGGGAAGGGGAGGAGGGGGTGGGGTGGGGTGGGGAGGAGGAGGAGGGAAGAGGGAGGAAGGGACGGAAGGGAAGGGGAGGGAAGGGAAGGGAAGGGGGGAAGGGGGGGGGTACAACCGAAGACGCCGAGACATCTTTCGTAAATATTCCATAAGATCGATACCCGCCGGAAGACCCTCCCCCACCCCCTTTCTGCCCCCGCCTCCCCCTTCTCTCTCCCTTCGCTCTCCCCCTTCATCCCGACCTCCTTGGAAATTAGTGGTGGAAAATGAGCCTCAATACATCCGGACGCAAGGGTCGATTTTCCGTGGCACTTAGGCCTATGCCAGGGTCTTCGTATGAAGATAAGAATTTGGGAAACGTTTTTTTTTTATTATTGTTATTGTTCGTAGCATCGCACTTTCGGTAATACGATGAGCCGACCTGGGAGTTACGAGCGTATTAATAATTCATCTTTGGCCATTTT
>NC_061837.1:36343357-36345857 GCF_019202785.1 Penaeus chinensis
TTCCCCCCTCTGTCTCTCTCTTTTCCTTTCTTTTCTCTTCATAGGATTGATTTATTTTGCTTTTGACTTGTTTTTTTTTTTTAATCTCCAATATTCATATCATTTTTTTTTTTTCTTTTCTTTTTTTTATTTGTTACCCTAACCCTCTTTTCCCCGACCCATAGATGTTATTTTTCTCTCTGCCTCCTAACCCCTACCACCCTCTTTGTAACCTTCCCCACCTCCCCCTCCCCCTCTCCCTCCCCCCCTCCCCCAGCTGTTAGGCACATCCTGACGCCACGGCCTTCCTATCAGGATGAACAAATATTTTTATTGTCTACCATAAGGCCACGTCATAGTCTGTTTTTTTTCTGTTTTTACATCTTATCATCTTCCTTGGCACTTCCTACAGACACACACACACACACACACATACACACATATATATATATGTGTGTGTGTGTGCGTGTGCGTGTGCGTGTGCGTGTGCGTGTGCGTGTGCGTGTGCGTGCGTGTGTGTGTGTGTGTGTGTGTACAAATATACATACAAGTATGTATGCGCAGTTTGCTGTACAGTGTAGATCCAATGCACAGGGCCATCTCCCCTCTCGAAGGTGTCCTTGACCCCTCACCTCCCCCCCTCCCACTCTCCCCCACCAGATGGAACCTCTGCCGCTGGGCTCGCCGCCCCCCCTCCCCCTCTCTCCCCTCCTGCCGTCCCTTGCTGTAAACAACATACATTCTTCATATATAATCTAATGGCGGTGCCTCATGACCCAATACTTGTGCCTTTCCATTCCCTTCCCCTACTTTCGTTCTTTCTCTTTATTTATCTTCCTTTTCCTGCATCCTTCGTTCTTCTCTTCTTTCTTTTCTTCTCTCTTCTTCCACTTTACTTTCTTTTCTTCTCTCTTCTTCCACTTTACTTTCTTTTTTCAGTGCGTTACCTTCCAATTATTTAAGCTTTTTTTATATTCATTTTATTTTTTACTTTTCTTCTATTCCTTTTTTTTCCCATTTTTTATAGGCTTTCCCATCTTTCTCTTTCGTTTTTCGCATTCCTCTCTCTTTCCCCATCTTCTCTTACCCTCTTTTCTTTCATCATTTTACTTTTGTTCTTTCATATCTATCCTCTTCCTCCTCCTCTTCTTCTTCTTCTTCTTCTTCTTCTTCTTCTTCTTCTTCCGGTTTTTCTCATCCTTGCTCCCCTACTCCTCCCATTGTGTTCTCTTCTTCGTCTTATTCTCTTTCCTACCTCTTCTTATTCCTACTTTTCGCCCCACTCCTTCTCTCTCTCTCTCTCTCTTTCTCCCTTACCCTACTCCTTCTATTTCATCTTCTCTCTGTTTCTCCTTCTCTTTCTCCCCCTTCCCTTCATCGTCTCACGTACCCACCGCCAGTTGCAACTGTCATCTTGAAGATCGTGTGAGGGTGTGTTGACTCCTTCACCGTGAACGATGTACCTGTGTGCAAATTTCCCCTTTAACCAGCAAAACACCTCCTCCCATCCCCCCTCTCTCTCTCTCTCCCTCTCTCTCTCTCTCTCTCTCTCTCTCTCTCTCTCTCTCTCTCTCTCTCTCTCTCTCTCTCTCTCTCTCTCTCTCTCTCTCTCTCTCTCGCTTACACACACACACACACACACACACACACACACACACACACACACACACACACACACACACACACACACACACACTTTATATGTAAATCTCTCTCTCTCTCTCTCTCTCTCTCTCTCTCTCTCTCTCTCTCTCTCTCTCTCTCTCTCTCTCTCTCTCTCTCTCTCTCTCTCTCTCCCTCCCTCCTTCCTCCCTTCCTTTCCTCTCCTTTCCTCACCACCTTCGCCCACCCCTCTGCCACCCTCATTCCCTCTCCCCCCACCGCTTTCCCTCGCTTTCTCCCTCCCTCTTACCTGCCGTCCTCCACCTGTCATCCCCCCCACACCCAATTCCTCCTCCTCCCTCCTCTTTCCTCTCTCC
This sequence comes from Penaeus chinensis, assembly GCF_019202785.1. NCBI lineage: Eukaryota > Metazoa > Arthropoda > Malacostraca > Decapoda > Penaeidae > Penaeus > Penaeus chinensis. The sequence goes on from NC_061837.1 coordinate 36,345,316, forward strand.
TCCCTCGTCCCTCCTCCTCCCTCTCCCCCACCTTGACGTGGAGGTGGGTTGGCCTCAGAAGGGGCGACTCCCCTCAGTCTGGGGAGGTCCGCTACACAGACAAGGTGTGCGAGGTAGGAGTAGGCAAAAGGCCAAGAGGGCAAAGTGTAGAGCCAGTGTGCCACCACTCCCCGCGAAGGTGGTACTTACGGCTGCTCTCCTCTGCACCTTTTTTAAGTTGTAACAGAAGGAAGGCAACGTGTCTCTACATGTCTTTGTCTGTAAAGTTCGCGCGTTTTCTTGAATTTTGTTTTGCGGTAAGTGAGACTTTGTTTCCCTTCATGTCTGACTTAGCCGCAGCGACGTCTTGAGGTGACCTAAGTTTCGTGCACGTCATCGGCGTGTCAACAGTGACTCAAACCCGCCGCCAATTTCGTGTGTTCTTCCTATCGCTATGATTTAAGCCAAACGCAGAAGGAAGATATACAAAACAACAAATTTTATAGCAAAACATTCGAATTATGGTAGAAAGCATTCACATCCAGCCACTCGACAAGGCAACA
>NC_061837.1:36350857-36353357 GCF_019202785.1 Penaeus chinensis
ATATTTTCCTCTGGTCAAATGCGATTAGCCTCAATCATTTTCGGGTATATATTTTTTTTTTCTCTTCTTGTAAAATTCGCGCACGACCAACGAGTCTAACGACTTCACACACCAATAACTACGAACAAGAGGTAAGAGTGAGCTTTACCGGCAGGGCGCGCGTGTGAGCTTATGTGTATGTGTGTGTGTGTGTGTGAGTGTGTGCAGCATAGCATTTCCGCACACGCCAGACACACACATACACACACATACGCACACACATACACGCCATGTAAGCAGGTCGGGGTTGCAACAGGTGCAGTACGATGCTGATCATCCCAACCCCTTGCGCCTGGGACTGCCGGCGCTCTCCAAGGATAATATTTATCTGCTCCTTGTGTGCTATCGGGCGGCCGTTGCGGCGTGAGCTCAGCCCGCCAGACGACCGTATCAAAAAACGCTTGTGAAATACAAATGTAACTCCGATATTGTTTAAGGTTCCTTCGTATCGGGCTCGGTTGGAGATGGGGAAAAATGGGGGAGGGGAAAATGCGTCACGTGTTAGTCGTGCGTCTGGCAGCTCGAGGCGTGGTTCACATACAAACTTTACCATCCATAATGACTTGGACATTGATTTAAGGTAAGACAAGATGGGGATTATATCCTTATTAATTTAGCAACTTTAGCAGCGACGTGGAAGAAGTACAGAGAAGACGAGAAATCGCGGACAATCGCATTAGGTTAAGGGACTTTACCTTGTTTTCGGACCAATGAAGAAGTCAAAGAGCAAAGGTTATGGGCCGGAATCAGCTTATGATTCTCTTCTACTTCTTCTTCTCCTTCTCCTTCTTCTTCTCCTTCTCCTTCTCCTTCTCCTTCTCCTTCTCCTTCTCCTTCTCCTTCTCCTTCTCCTTCTCCTCTCCTCCTCCTCCTCCTCCTCCTCCTCCTCCTCCTCCTCCTCCTCCTCCTCCTCCTCCTCCTCTTTCTCCTTATCTTTCTCTTTCTCCTTCTCCTCCTGCTTCTATTCCTGCTCTTACTGTTACTCCTACTCCTCTTCCTTCACATCCTCCTCCTCCTCCTCCTCCTCCTCCTCCTCCTCCCATGTTTCTCTCTCTTCTGTTTCTCGTTCTACATCCCCCCTACTTATAATCTTAAAGAATCTCTCTCCTTTTCCAAAATGATTTTAGAATTAAAAGAAGAGAGGTACAAGCCATCTCGTGAGAATAATAAGTTCGGTTTTCATTTAAGTTCTTGTTGTTGTTTCCAAAGTGTTGTGTTGGAGCACAGTTGGGAGAGCTAGGTGTGGAGGTGTTGGTTGGTGAGGCAGGGAGGGTGGGGGAGAGGAAGGAGGAGGGGAGGGAGAGAGAGAGGAGGAGGAAGGGGGGGGGGTGAAAAGAGGGGTGGGGGGTGCAGGGGCGAGGGATGCTGCCAGTGGACATGTATCTGATATTGATTTATTGGCTGCCTGTGTGTGTGTGTACGTGTCCTGCCTCTACCCCCTCCACGCAGCCTCTCTCTCTCTCTCTCTCTCTCTCTCTCTCTCTCTCTCTCTCTCTCTCTCTCTCTCTCTCTCTCTCTCTCTCTCTCTCTCTCTCTCTCTCTCTCTCTCTCTCTCTCTCTCTCGCTCTCTCTCTCTCTCTTGCATCCTTTCTGCGCTTCAGATGCAGGTCTAGATGTTTTGATTTCATTATAATCTTCCCACGCAAGTAAATTTGCTTTCTTCGGTATGCACACACACACACACACACACACACACACACACACACACACACACACACACACACACACACACACACACACACACACACACACACAGACACACACACAGCAGAATGCACACTTGCTTTTAACTTCGCATTATCACCTTCCTCGCTCCCTTTTCCTGTCACCCCCGTCTTTATCTCACCTCTTCTCCCTCACTTCCTCTCATTCTCTCCGTCTCTGCCCTTCTCTTATCTACCTCCTCTCTTCTCCTTCCTCCCTCCCTCCCTCCCTCCCTTCCTCCCTTCCTCCCTTCCTCCCTTCCTCCCTTCCTCCCTTCCTCCCTTCCTCCCTTCCTCCCTTCCTCCCTTCCTCCCTTCCTCCCTTCCTCCCTTCCTCCCTTCCTCCCTTCCTCCCTTCCTCCCTTCCTCCCTTCCTCCCTTCCTCCCTTCCTCCCTTCCTCCCTTCCTCCCTTCCTCCCTTCCTCCCTTCCTCCCTTCCTCCCTCCCTCCCTCCCTTCCTCCCTTCCTCCCTCCCTCCCTCCCTTCCTCCCTTCCTCCCTTCCTCCCTTCCTCCCTTCCTCCCTCCCTCCCTCCCTTCCTCCCTCCCTCCCTTCCTCCCTTCCTCCCTCCCTCCCTTCCTCCCTCCCTCCCTCCCTTCCTCCCTTCCTCCCTCCCTCCCTTCCTCCCTTCCTCCCTTCCTCCCTTCCTCCCTTCCTCCCTTCCTCCCTTCCTCCCTTCCTCCCTTCCTCCCTTCCTCCCTTCCTCCCTTCCTCCCTTCCTCCCTTCCTCCCTTCCTCCCTTCCTCCCTTCCTCCCTTC
>NC_061837.1:36358357-36370857 GCF_019202785.1 Penaeus chinensis
TCTCTCTCTTCCTCTCCCTCTCCCTCTCCCTCTCCCTCTCCCTGTCCCTCTATATATCTATCTATTTATCTATCTGTCTATCTCACACGCTATTCTGAAAAAAATACAGTTATAGCATTTATCAAATGAATGAAATCGAAGCAACTTGCACTTTACCCACACGTTTCCTCATGCAACATTGCAACAACCATGCAAGCAGCATTCGTTTAATATCGTGCATTCGTAGCTTGTGTTGATGTTCAAAAGAAAGCGTAAATAATTCGTAAATAAGAGTGGAACGTGACAGTCGTACACACCGCACCTTGTTATGTGTCGTCAGCACTCGCACGGTTTCTCATACACACACACACGCGACCATATATGAATATATATATATATATATATATATATATATATATATATATATATATGTATGTATATATATATGTATATATATTATATATATATATATATATATATATATATATATATATATATATATATATATGCATATATACGCGTATGTATTTATATATCGTCCATGCTACATTCCCTCCCAACCAAACTGACAAGTATGTCATTTTTTCCTCCCTTTTTTACCCATATATCAGTCATTTTGCGTGACTTTATATATATATATATATATATATATATATATATATATATATATATATATATATAAGCCAGAAGTCACACGTTTTCATTTTTGCATTATTTTGCAACATCATACTTGCATTTTGGAGAATGGTTTGCAAATTTTCTGAACTTGGAATACAGAGGTTCTTCCCTCGCAGTTACCCCTGCATCTTTAGAGTCTACCCAAGAGAAATGCACACTAAAGTGCTTGACAGATTTTTTATTATACCTTTTTTCACCAGTTTGTTTTTTATATATATTTTTTTTATGTCCCGAACTTATATTTATATCTTTTAAGTTTCAAATAGAGATGTAGATCTATACATTTTTTCCTTGGGTAAAAACTCTTTGATCCCAGCACACCAAACCAAAAAAAAGAAAGATCCCCCTAAAAAAAATGCAAAAAAGAAACAAAAAACAACAAAAAAGAGCTGCTATATCCTCTTCTACGCGTTCAAAAACCACCACGTTGCAGAAGGCTTTTATTTTGCTCTATAGTTTTTTAATGAAATATTAACGAAGGAGAGAAAAGGCGAAAGAGTCGATAATGATAAAAGAATTGACGAGATTAAGACAGTGTCCCGTCGTTTCTAAAAAAAAAAAAAAAGCTTCATCGAATCATGTTACCTGATGCATTGATGTCTTGAGTCATCAAACCTGGGAGAGACTTATTAAAGAGTCATCAATCTCTTTATATTGTTCTATTTTGTCATGATTCAATGCGTACGTCTTGTTCATCATTTCACAATATAAGGATAAGATGAAATCAGACAGTTACTAATGTTTAGTTATACTTCTAAATGAAGGCTATGCCAAAGAGAGAGAGAAGATTGTAATTCTTGCTAAATGCTTATCAACTTGCAAGCACACACACACAGAGCCCCCACGCAGGATTACAACAAGGGTTCCTCTCGTCATTTCAGAGGACAGGAAACTGTTCGTGGGAATGCTAAGTAAACAACAGACAGAAGAGGATGTACGTCAGCTCTTCCAACCCTACGGGAACATTGAGGAATGCACCATACTGAGGGGGCCGGACGGAGCCAGTAAAGGTAGGAGGAGATTTTCTCACGGAGCAAAGGGGAAGAAGGAGTCAGATTTTCCTTTGGTGGGGTTGGCTAGGAGGAAGAAGAGAAGGAGAGGAAGAAGAAAGTCAGAGTGAGAGAGGAGGAGGAGGAGGATAGAGGAAGGGAAAAGTTCGAAAACTCACAGGAAGGCATAGCATGGTTGCCTTGTGTTGAAGTTGAGTTTTGATAGGTTGCTGCTTAGGGAAATAAGGGAGGGTATTTTGAGTAGATAATCACTTTGGAAAAGGAAGAGGAACAGGAGGAAGGGAAGAAGGAGGAGGAGAAGGAGCAGGAGGAGGGAAGAGACAGACTTGAAGAAAGAAGGCAAAGCATGATGGCCTGAAAAAAAGAAAGAAAGAAAGAAAAATATATGTAGGATGGTGGTACAGAAAAGAGGAGAATAAGCAAAACCCAAAAAAGAAGCGACGAAGAAAGAAATAGAAAGAAGGCAAAGCATGTTCGCCTGAAGGACTATTTCTGTGAAAAGAGAAGAGGGGCAGAAGTAGGATTAGTATTTCTTGTGTTTCTGTAAGGGAGGGAGAACAGAGGGAGACAGGGAATAGGAATTAGCAACCAACGGTAAGTGAACAAGAAGAATATAAAAAAAGGAGGAAGAGGAAGAAGGGTAGAAAGAAAAGCAGCATAGCTAGGCATTTTAAAAGAATTAGATAGGAGAGAGAACATAGCAGAATGCAGATCAGGATACAAGGAAGAGGTAAGGGAAGAATAATTCCAAACTAAAACACCCCTCAAAAGACCGATAGTAAAACAGAGAAGGTGAATGGGATAAAGAAAAGAGATAAAGAAATAGAAACATAGGAATGGGTAAATGAGGGAAAAGAGCTCCACCTCAATAACATGCGATCTCTGTCACCCGCTTTGCATGACGGTGTTTAGCTTTTGTTTTATTAGTGACTGACCCTTGCTTTCTGTCCCCGCTGTCCCCAGTGTACAACACTTGATCGTGATGTCAGTGTAGTAAACATATTTATTATTTTCTTGTGTTGGTTATCTCGCCACTTCTGAATGTGTACGTTTGAGCATCTACTTTTTTGAGATTTATGTGTCAAGAAAAAAAAAAAAAAAAAGAATTCAGATGAACCAGAACGAGAATTCAAATGAAAATAACGTTAAGATCATATTTTGAAAATTTAGCTCAAGAAAGTAGATTTTTTTTAAACGTGCAGATTCAGCAACCTTGTAAAATGTCCATGTCTATAATCTTCTAATGCTTTCAGAGATTTAAGTCGACAGCAACAAGACGCCGATGCAAGAGGATACATTTTCTTGAAGTGTCCAGGTTTCTGTATATGCATTTATGATGATTTCCATTATGTACTGTGTTCTGAAACATTTCATTATGCTTGAAAAATATATGATTGTGTGTATATACATGTGTATATATATACTTATATATATATTTATATATATATATATATATATATATATATATATATATATATATATTTATATTTATATGTATATATATTATAAATATATATATAAAAATATATGTACACACACACACACACATACATATATATATATATATATATATATATATATATATATATATATATTTGTGTAATCATACGAAATATCTTTTATGAGGTGAGAATTGCACGAATAGACCCCCGCATAAAAAAGACGACGATTCGCGAAAAGCATAGAGAGGCAGAGCACGTAATGAGCGCTTCCAAAAGTCCTTTCTAAAGATAATTAGAACCCGGGAGCGCGCCGCCCTGACACGAAGGTGGTGGCGTCCGGCGGCGCTGTCCCTTGCCGCCGCCCATCATAAATTCACACAGATTCATGTCGTTCTCGACTGGATTACCTCCGCCCGTTTTGCCATTTGACTCCCCACGCGCTCGCTCAGGTGTTATTACCCGCCGCCGCTTTCGCCTTCAAATATGGACGTGCTTGAGGCTTGTCCGGATTGATTGGGATATGGTGGCGGCAGATTCGCTCGCGATTTTCATCCAGCCCTTCTTCCCCTGATCGGGTCGGGGTCGTGGCATTTATAAATGTGAGGGCGACTTTGATGAAGACTTAGATTATAACGAATGAGACTGCTGACATGTCGCGTCATAGCCGACAGAATTTGCTGCTGTCGACCGATCTTTTGAAATATAGATGGCGTTGCAGTTCCTCCTCTTAAACACGATATGGACATTTATCTGACATTTTAGATTCACTTGAAAATTAATGGCCTTTGTCCCCTTAGGTCGAAAGTGCTTGTCCGCTGAAGCGATGACTTCAAATATAAATTATAAATATAGCCGCCGAACGATGATAAAGTTGAGAATTGGAGAGAGCCTCATGATTATTAATATCTTCATTTTGACAAATGTGTGCATGATGTGCTCAGTGTCTCTGAGGAATATGATAATGGAGAGGAAAGGATTACCAATTTTACGGCAAGAAAAGCAGTATGATTACCTATAATATTTTGACGGTAATGGTCATATAAGGTATGATAAACACAATATTCACAATAACAAAAATTATAGTAGAAATAACGATAATATGACAAAGCAACAGCAACAGTTATGCAGCAGCAAGTATGCTAATAATGATTATAATGATGAATCAAGAATTTGATAATTATACTAATAATAGTGATAATGATGAAGTGGATATCAGGCCAGTATTGTACATATTATGAGCATATATCATAATTATAATGCTAATAATGATTATGAGAATGATGATAATCATGATGATTATAGTGATAAAAATGAGGTACATGATGATGGTACCAAGCAAAATAATAATGTAGTAATAGTAGTAATGATAATAATAATTGTAATAATAATGATAATAGTAATAATAGCAATAATAATTATTATTATAATGACAACAATAATAATGATAATAATAGGGAACATCAGTAATTATAGTGAAATTAAATGATAACAAAATCTGCTACATCGCCGTCAATAACAATTGTAGTGAAAACAATCGCGTCAGTCCGTAGAGTCTCTGTGTTTCGGCTGCATATCTAACGCTCCCACCCCAGAACTACGAAATTTCTCCTCCGATTAAACCTGAGTTCGCTTGAATCAACCTGGCCTTTCAGTTACTTTTTTATCTCTTTTTCTTTTGCTCCTCGCTTTATTTTTGTGCCTAATGCCGTCGTTTCTCTCTGTCTCTCTCGTGTGCTATAACCCCCCTCCTCTCTCTCTCTCTCTCTCTCTCTCTTTCTCTTTCTCTTTCTCTTTCTCTTTCTCTTTCTCTTTCTCTCACTCGCCCGTCCTCTCTCTCTCTTTTCCTCCTTCTTCTCTCTCTCTCTCTCTCTCTCTCTCTCTCTCTATGTATATATATATATATATATATATATATATATCGCCCTCTCTCCCTCTCCCCCTCTCCCTCTCCCTCCCCCTCCCCCTCCCTCCCTCTCTCTCTCTCTCTCTCTCTCTCTCTCTCTCTCTCTCTCTCTCTCTCTCTCTCTCTCTCTCTCTCTCTCTCTCTCTCTCTCTCTCTCTCTCTCTCTCTCTCTCTCTCTCTCTCTCTCTCTCTCTCCCCTTTTTGTAACCTTTCCTGGATCTGAGATTAAACTAAATTATTTATGGTTGTTTGTGGAAAGGATTGTGAGGAATTACAAGTCGACCACTCCAGACCTTTTTGGTTGAGGGGGGGGGGGAGGGGGGAAGGAGAGGGATGGCGATGTATCTTTCTTCCATTCTTATTTCTTTCGGAATTTGTGTGTTCTCTGCGTGGAAGTGTGTGTGTCTGTTTGTGTGTGTGTGTGTGTATGTGTGCATGTGTGTTTGTGTAACAGATCTAGAGAACAAGAGAGAGAGAGAGAGAGAGAGAGAGAGAGAGAGAGAGAGAGAGAGAGAGAGAGAGAGAGAGAGAGAGAGAGAGAGAGAGACTCCATCAGAGGCCACCTTTAATACCACCATCTCCCCTCCCCCTCCCCTTCCCCTCCCCCTGCCCCCTGTATCCCCACTTCTCACCGCCTCGCCCACTGTCCCGTGTGTTGTGTCTTGTTCCGCCCACGGACTGGCTAGACGCCCTCACGCCCCCTCCTTCCCGCCCCCTCCTTCCCGCCCCCTCCTTCCCCCAGGGTAGGTGGTCGTCCCACCCTTCGCCCCCGGGGAAGATGGACCCTCCCCTCACCCATTTTCCTCCGATGGGTGACCCTATACTCCCCCCTTCTCCCCCCCCCTCCTCCCTCTTCTTCCTGACGTGTCTTGGAAGCAAACCTTTCGTCTCTTATCGCCTCAGAAGGACCCCGGGGTAATCTAGAGCCTAATAGAACCCTGGGGAGAGTGCTTTCCTCTCATCTTCTCTTCCCTCCTCTTCTCTTATCTTCTCTTTCCCCGTCTCCTCTTGTTCTCCGGCCCACTCTCGGTGGGTAAAGGTTATTTGCTATCTGTGATAGAATGTCGAAAGATCCATGGTTTCGACAGAATGATAAAGATTTGGATCCCTTATAAATCGAAATTTCTCTTTCCGTTTTTTATCTTTTTTTTTATTTTTAATTCTTTTTAGGTTTTACACAACTCAATCAAATTATGTATTTACTAGGCGGCGAATATAGACTCGACATTTATTTTTTTCATAATAATATCTCGAGGAGTACACTAAAAACAAAACAGAAGTAAAAAGAAAAGGGGCAGAAGAGCGACGCAAAACAAATTGAAATCATTTTGGCTATTAGGAAACACAGCGCAAATTCGGCTTTTGGGGACGAAGCACAAATGCGTTTTCGATGTAAGAAACAACGACTGGACGAAGAGGGGATGAGAGAAAGAGAAAATAAGAGGGAGAAGATGGGGATAGGAGAGAGAGGCAGAGAGAAAATAAGTGGGAGAAGATGGGGATAGGAGAAAGGCAGAGAGAAAATAAGTGGAGAAGATGGGGATAGGAGAGAGAGGCAGAGAGAAAATAAGTGGGAGAAGATGGGGATAGGAGAAAGGCAGAGAGAAAATAAGTGGAGAAGATGGGGATAGGAAAGAGAGGCAGAGAGAAAATAAGTGGGAGAAGATGGGGATAGGAGAGAGAGGCAGAGAGAAAATAAGTGGGAGAAGATGGGGATAGGAGAGAGAGGCAGAGAGAAAATAAGTGGGAGAAGATGGGGATAGGAAAGAGAGGCAGAGAGAAAATAAGTGGGAGGGAAGAAGAGAGTTGTTGAAAGGTAGGGAGAAGAACAGAACGAGGAAGGAGAGGGAGAGGGAGAAGGAGAGAAGAATCAGAGGACAGAAAAGGTTGAAAAAGTTAGAGAATAGAAGGAGAAGCGAGATTACAAAAAAAAAAGAACATGAAACGCACGCTATAAGCAAGAAAACAAGCCCAGGAAACGAGAGAGCAAAGACCAGGGCGCAGAAGGAAAGAACTCGAACCAAAACACAGACAAAATGGGCGAGGGAGCAACAAATGTGTATTAATCTTGCCCCCGGTGCTACCCATCCGATCACACTCCCGAGACACTAAACAACACCCCAAGGGTTCGTCTCGCTCCCCCTCCCAACCCCTGTGATGAACCCCGTAAATGCACGGTCCAAGGGAGATGACTAAAAGGCCTAGCCAACGCAGGGCCTTTAAGGGTTAGTTGCGGCATTCTTAAAGCTGCTAAAGGGAGCCTTATTGCGTGCACGGGGTTAGGATCATCAGAAACTCAGCCCTTTGGTGGGGGGGAGAGGGAGGGGGAAGGGGGGGATGGAAGCTGCTGAAGTGGAAGTGTTGCAAGAGAGAAGAGAAACACATTTGCTTCCGTCTTTGGGGTGGGGAAGAGGGGAGGGAGGGGGGAGGGATGGACAGGAGAATGGAAAGATGAAAGAGGAAAGGGGGGAAGAGAAAGAGAGAAGATGAGAGAGGAAGAGGTGAAAGTGAAAGGTGAAAGATGAAGGGGACAAAGGAAAGGAGACGAGAGAGGAAGGGGCAAAAGAAAAAGGGGAAAGGAAGCGGGACTGGAAAGGATAAAAATGAAAAGGAAAGAAAGAAAGAAGGGGGGAAGAGGAGACTAGAGTAGAAAGAATGAAGGAGAAACGGGAAAGAGAGAAAATTAATGAGGAAGGGGAATTGGAAGAAAGGGAGAGTGAAAAGGGATTCGAGCGCATGCAGACAGAAGGGAAAAAGGGGATATTAGGAAGAGAGAAAAAGTGGAAAGAGGGAAAGGGGGGAAATAGGATACAATAGGAGAAGAGTTCATAGGAATGAGGGAAGGGAGAGAGGTGGACTGGAAAGGACAGAGAGGGAGTCCCCAACAAACCGAAACGAAAAGTACAAATAAGGTTCGAATCGCGTCTTTAAAAGGGATTTAGAACTTTGTAGCTAATTATTGTTTCTCTCTCTCTCTCCCTCTCCTTCTCCCTCTCTCCCACTCCCTCTCCCTCTCCCGCTCCCTTTCCCCCATTCATCTTTCGCCCATCCCCAGTGTAGATATTTGAAAAGAAAAGAGAAAACAAAAGGTAAAAAGAAAAAAAATGTATTACAGGACCGACGGGAACGTAGAGATTGAAGTCGAATTAATCACACTTAGGCGATTGTGAGGTTTGAACAGATCACTCTCTCTCTTGCGGGTTTTGTGATCAAAGCGGGAGGCAAGAGAAGCTCCATTGAGGGCGCTTCTTGTGCGTGTGTGTGTGTGTGTGTGTGTGTGTGTGTGTGTGTGTGTGTGTGTTCGAGAGAGTGAGTGTGTCCTTGCTTGCTTTCGTGTGTGTGTGTGTGTGTGTTTTTGTTTGCTTGCGTGTGTGGGTTTGTATGTGCAGACACTCATTTTTATTTCTAGAACTGTATTTAAAGAGTGCGTTAATACCTACTTCCGCGACCATTCATATACGAATCCGCTCCTCTGCACGTCATGTAAGCGCACACGTACGCTCCCGTATGCGTGTATTAGCTACATAGACGAGCCTCCCTATTAACTTGATGGCAGACACTTCAAATGATTACAGTTTTCAATGCCACTCTCATCACTATTATGGGGCGACATGGCGCAGCTTAGGGTAATTCACCACTTCCCGAGACCTGCCTTTTAAGGTTCATTCAGTGCGTCATCACCTTTTTTTTTTTCTTGTTCTTTCTTTCTTTCTCTCCCTTTCCTACGATGGGTCTTCTGCAAAACTTAAATTGGTAATCCCTCTTATGGGTTGTGGAGGGTCGGGTGTTGGGAGGGAGGGGGATGGGCAGAGAGGCGAGGCTTTTCTCCCCTATTCTCACTTTCTCTCTTTATTTATCTATATGTCTGTCTGTCTGTTTATATACTTGTCTATCTAGATTTCTTTTTTTTCTATTTACATATCTACCTATCTACTTCTCTCTCTCTCTCTCTCTCTCTCTCTCTCTCTCTCCCTCTCCCTCTCTTCTTCTCTCCTCCTCTCCCTCTCCCACCCTTTTAATCTCCCCCGCCTCCTTGTCCCAGTTTCTTACCCTTCCCCTCTACCTTCCCTTTTTACCTCCCCCCCCCCCTTCCCTCTCTCCCCAAAATGGTATTCCAATTTTGACTCCGGAAGGCTTTTCTATGGGCATCGGAAAGTAGAAGCCATAATGTGATCAAGGATAATGTCGGAAAGTCATCGTTCTCCTTTTCTCTCCCCCCCCCCCCCCCTCTCTCTCTCCTCCCTCCTTCATCCCCACTTTAGGCCCCACTTCCTTTCCCTCCTTCCCTCCCTCCCTTCCCTCCCTTCCCCTCCTCCCTTCTACTTTTTCTCCCCTTTCCCCATACCTCTATTCTCCTTTTCTTAGCTCCGCCTCCTCCCCGTTTCTCCTCCTCCTCTTCCCTCCTCCTCTCCTCTCCTCCTCCTCCTCCTCCTCCTCCTCCTCCTCCTCTCTCCTCCCTCACCCCCTCCTTCTCTCCTCCTACCTTATCATCACATACCTGCTATAGGCCTATGCACGGGAAGGCTTAGGGTGAGATTTTCGGTAAATGTGCTGTTGGCGATGACGGAAAATGATACTATTTTTTATAACGATGAGGAAAATAATTGCGATAATATTATTAAGCTTCTTATTGCTCCTGCTGATAATGGCAATATTGTTTCCGCTACTACAGCTGGCCATTTCTCTCTACTTGTCAGCATTATTACAATTAGCCTTGCTATTTCACACACTGAATACCAATACCAAAGGTGCTATAACTATAGTTATTATTATTATAAGGAAAAGGAAAACGACATCTTGTTTTTCCAAGGGGGGAGGGGCTTTCATCGCGTCCCCCCCCCCCCTACCGCCCCCAACCCCCGCCGCCGCCATGACAGCAACATGGCGGCAGCATCGAGGGGGTTGCCAGTAATGCTTTTAACCGCGCCCACATTCTTCCTCGTACACCCACAGACCATTTTGTCTCCCCCCCCCCCATTCCTCGCTCCATCTTCTCCTCCCTTCCCCCTACCCCCTACCCCTCGTTTTCCCCCTTCAACGACTAACTCAGTCTACTTTTTATAAGCTTCCGGCCATTTCATTCTCTCAGTCTTGCTTGTAATATCCTTCAAGATGGTCTCCCTCCTTTCGCACTCTTCCTCTCACCCTCCCTCCCTCCCTCACTCCCTCTACGTGCTCCCTCCCTATCTACTTCCTCTGTCCCTCCATCCCTCTCTCTCTCTCTCTGCTTCCTTCCTTCCTTCCTTCCCTCCCCGTCTCCCTCTCTCCTTCCCTCGTCCCATCCGCCTCCCTCCTCCCCTCCCTTCCACCCACCCACCCTATCTGTCTCCCTCCTCCCCCCTTTCTTCCAAGTCCATTTGCATATGGAATCAGAACAGAGGTCCTTTTCTAAGCCGCTTCAAAAATTCGTTTTAGCGTGTATTCTTGGTCATTTCGGAAATAAAAGCCCCTGGCCACGTTAAAAGACTTCGAAATATAGGGATTATTTGTTAATTCTAATTACGTAACTATAACTTTTAGGCGGTATTTTCGTATAGTGATATGTAGTGGTTTGGTTATATGTGTGTGTGTGTGTGTGTGTGTGTGTGTGTGTGTGTGTGTGTGTGTGTTGTTGTTATATATATATATATATATATATATATATATATATATATATATATATATATATATATTATATATTATATATAATATACACATACACATATACATGTACATAAACATATACATATATATATATATATATATATATATATATATATATATATATATATATATATATATTTATATATATATGATATATGATATATAATATACTGTATATAATATATACTGTATATATATACATATATATGCATACATATAAATATATAGGCATATATATACATATATATATACTATGTATATACATATATACATACATATGCATATATATACATATATATCCATATTTATATATCCATATATATATACATATATATATATATACATATATATACATATATATATAAGTATATATATACATATATATATGAATATATATATATATATATATATATATATATAATATATATATATATATATATATATATATTTATGTGTACAAACATACACACACACACACACACCTACAAACATACATACATAGATGTTGGTGGCAGGATGAATGATAACACAACCTCTCAGTTTTTTCCTAAAAGTTAATGGCTAAGTAACGAAAACACTTTTCAAGCTTTCATATTTTTGGCGACGACCTAAGACGCGTATCCTGTGATTTATAATATACAACAACCTTAAAGAGAAGATGAGAAGAGAGGTTTAAGTGCTGTATTCAGTGAACTATTCAGCGCAGGTTCCTTAGGCTATGTGCTCTGCAGTTACTCAATTTTCTCTCGAAACCTGGTTGCTTTTTTCGGGCGCCATTTTGATGTTAGTCTGAATAATCTTGTATTTAAAGTACATCCCCCTTTTTCCACTTTGGAAAATCATATTTCAGATTCAGAATTACAATTCCTTTTCAACGCAGGTAATGTAAATGCTAACCGCCTCGATTTATACGAGAACAAATGCAGTCATAATCAAAATACAAGGACTCATCCGGGATCTCTAGATTGGTCACGTGACCCGAGATGATTCTGTGACAATCAGGAAATGCGTAAATGACAATACTTGTAAATATCACGTTCCTGGGAACACAAATACGTTCCCTTTTTCTTTCTTTCGTTCTTTTCTTCATCTTATTCTTGATATAAGACTGTCCCTCTACAGATATAGTCTATATTTGTAAAGGGTAGTCTTTTTTTTCTATGGAAGTATTAATTTGCCGTTTGGAACTTCGACAACATTTCGAGGAAGATGTCTTGGGAGACGGAACGGGCGATCTGGCTTCATCGCGAGGGTGTTTTAGCGTCGTTTTTTATTTAATGCCAGTTGCATCTAAGGATCAAGGGTGCTATCTGGTACACTAAATCAGGGTTGGAGAAAAGTTTGTTATGCAGACTGGGAGTTTTAGGTCCGTATTTCAAGTTTATGTCAAGTCGCGTGCTATAACTCAAAGTTTTTTTTTTAACGTTCCTGTTTACACAGTCAACTTTTAGAAACGACCCGGCGTTTGGGAATGCAAATTCGGACATCAGGTTCTCTGTTATTCCATCCGGTGAGTATTTCGAATTTATAGGAACCGTTTGGGTAGTCAAGTTCCAATTAGATGGAGGTCGTTGGTCAATGCGGGCCTCTCTTTTCCGTTCTCTCATTTATTTTTGTTTTTTTGCCTTTGAATCCCTTCTTTTTCGAGTCTCTCTCTCTCTCTCTCTCTCTCTCTCTCTCTCTCTCTCTCTCTCTCTCTCTCTCTCTCTCTCTCTCTCTCTCTCTCTCTCTGTGTGTGTGTGTGTGTGTGTGTGTGTGTCTACGTGTGTCTACGTGTGTCTACGTGTGTACGTGCGTGCGTGTGTGTGTGTGTCCGCGCGCGTGTGTGCGTGTGCGTGTGTGTGT
>NC_061837.1:36378357-36380857 GCF_019202785.1 Penaeus chinensis
TACGATGTAAATGGCCTTAATTAAGCTGTGCCCTCCTTCCCAAATTCCCTCTCTCTATTCACATGTTCATTCCTCCTTTCTGCTTTCTGTGTTCATTTCTCTTCTCTCTTTTTCTCTTTTCTTTTCTCCTTTCTCTGGTTCTCTGTTATTTTCTCCTCTCTCAGGTTCTCTCTTCATTCCTCTTTCTCTGTTTCTTTGTTCATCTTTCCTCTCTTCGTTTTTTTCTGTTTATCCCCCTCTCTCTATTCATTCTTCTGTTCATCATTCCCCTCTCCCTATTCCTCTGTTTACTCCTCCTCTTTCTGTTCACCTTTTCATCCTTCTTTCTCACTATTTCTCTGTTATTCCTCTCCCTCTGTTCACTTGTCCATCATTCCTCTCTCCCCAATTCTGTTTATTCGCTCTCCTTCTCTGTTCCTCTGTTTACACGTTCTGTTAGTCCTTCTCTCTCTGTTCACCGATTCTCCTTCCTCCTCTCTCTCTCTCTCTCTCTCTCTCTCTCTCTCTCTCTCTCTCTCTCTCTCTCTCTCTCTCTCTCTCTCTCTCTCTCTCTCTCTCTCTCTCTCTCTCTCTCTCTCTCTCTCTCTCTCTCTCTCTCTCTCTCGCTCTCTCTCTCTCTCTCTCTTCTCTCTCTCGCTCTCTCTCTCTCTCTCTCTCTCTCTCTCTCTCTCTCTCTCTCTCTCTCTCTCTCTCTCTCTCTCTCTCTCTCTCTCTCTCTCTCTCTCTCTCTCTCTTTCTGTGTTTATTCGGTTTCTCTCTGTTCCTCTGTTCTCTCTCTATTGGCCCTGTTTCTATTATCCTTGTCGCCACGTTCATTCCTCCAGGCTTTAGTTCTCATACGCATAATCCGCTTCCTGCTTACCCACCCCTCCCCTCTATCCCTCCTCCCCTCCCTCCCCTCTATCCCTCCTCTCCCCTCCCTCCCCTCTATCTCTCCTCTCCCCTCCCTCCCTCCTTCCTTCCTTCTCTCCTTCTCTCCTTCCTCCTCGCCGTCGTCTTCCTCCATTTCCATATCCTTCTCCTCCTCTTTCTCCATCTTCCGAGAAGGAGATAGAGAGGTTGAAGGAGAGAGAGAGATAGGGGGACAGAGGGAGACAGCGTCAGGGACAGGAAGAGTTAGAGGGAGAGGGAGAAGGAAAGGAAGAGGGAGAGGGAGAGGGAGAGGGAGAGGGAGAGGGAGAGGGAGAGGGAGAGGGCAATGGAGAGGGCGAGGGCGAGGGAGAGGGCGAGGGCGAAGAGGAGCAGCTCCCCCTCCCGGCCGAGATCTCACGTAATGACTAAGTAAGCAGGACCCTCCCGCCGGTTTGCCCTTGTCGCCCGCCGCAGGGCTGACTCCGCCCCGCCCTTACCTGGCCTGTCTCGGCCTTCGCCCCTTGGCCCTCTCATGGCTCTTCAGTTCCCCACCCCCCTTCCCCCTCTCCCTGACCCCCCGTCCAGGTTTTCTGCTGCTCTCTTGCAAGCACTGGTGTTATTGTTGCTATTGTATTCTCTTCCATTCTCTCTCTCTCTCTCTCTCTCTCTCTCTCTCTCTCTCTCTCTCTCTCTCTCTCTCTCTCTCTCTCTCTCTCTCTCTCGTCCTCTTTCTCCCATTCTCCTTCCTACCATTTCCTTCTTTCCCTCCCTCTCCCTCTCCCTCTCCCTCTCCTTTAACCCTTCCCCCTCCCTCACCCTCTCCCTATCCCCTTTCCCTTCCCCCTCCCTCTCAATATACCTATCCCTATTCATCCCTCTCCCTCCCTCCCTCTCACCCTCCCTCCCTCCCTCACAACAGCAGTCGTAGTTCAGGCGTAATGATCATTGTTCTTCAGCTACAACGACCTACAGAGGTGTTGTTGTACCAGATGACGGCTCGTTCATGCTGTTCGAGATGGGAGGAGGGTCGTTAATCTTGCTGTTTTATCCTTTTATGATTATATTATTTTATTATTTTGATTTACTGTTATTTATACTGTCATCATCATCGTTATTATTATTATTATTATTGTTATTATTGTTGTTGTTGTTATTGATATTGTTATTGACATTGTTCTTTCTTTTTATTGTTATTATTATCATTTTCAATATCATTATTATTATTATTATCATTATTATTATTATTATTATTATCATGATTATTATTATTATTATTATTATTATTATTTTCATCATCATTATCATTACCATTACTTTTATTATCAATCATTATCATTACTACTACTATTTTGTCACCGATTCATTATTCCTCTTTTCTTGTTATGTCTTTATTGCTCACATTCCTTTCCTCTCACTAAGTATTGATTTCGCTTGTTAATTCTCCTTTTCTCTCTCTCTCTCTCTTTTCATCACTCCCTCCCACTTTTCAGTCCATTCTTCCGATTCCGCTCTTCCGAACTCGGTAATTTATTTCCTCTTCTCCCTCTCTCCTCCCTCGTTTTATCTCATGTTACACGCGTCCTGTCCAGACCCCTTGTTCACTGGGCTTTTCCTGTCCTCTTTTCCTCTTCTTTGTTTTCTTCCTCTT
>NC_061837.1:36388357-36393357 GCF_019202785.1 Penaeus chinensis
AGATGCGTCCCTGGTTCTTTTTTTATTTCTTTTTTTTCTTTTTGTCCTTTTTTCTTAATTTTTTTACTGTCTACAAAGGAAAGAATATGAGAAACAGGTAAAAAAAGGAAAGATAAAAAAACGAAGAGAAAGGCAAACCAAAAAGAGAAAAATATCATTAGATAAACATTCACAAAATGTCTGTAAACAGATGCGCTTAACGGTTTGCATTTCATTTTTGACAAGATTCTGTTTGTTTTTTAAATTTAGCACGGCAGATGGAACCGAAAAAAGTGCTATGAAAACATAAAAAAATTAAATGTTATTCAATGTTTATAAATCCACGAAATTAGAGCGATTCGAGATGAATAAATGTAAGAATAAAGACACGAATAGAAGAGGTTTCGCGGCCGAAGACTAATATGTTACTCACAAATCTTCATCAAACTTGAATCCACTTGAATCCCTTTGATCGATGCCGAACATTAATAACTGTTTGGGCTGGCGAGCCGTAAGGGACTCGTGTGCTCCCCCTTTCTCTCTCTCTCTCTCTCTCTCTCTCTCTCTCTCTCTCTCTCTCTCTCTCTCTCTCTCTCTCTCTCTCTCTCTCTCTCTCTCTCCTCTTCTCTCTGTCTCTCGTGTGCTATTTTTTTTTATCTATCTCTCTCTCTCTCTCTCTCTCTCTCTCTCTCTCTCTCTCTCTCTCTCTCTCTCTCTCTCTCTCTCTCTCTCTCTCTCTCTCTCTCTCTCCTCTTCTCTCTGTCTCTCGTGTGCTATTTTTTTTTATCTCTCTCTCTCTCTCTCTCTCTCTCTCTCTCTCTCTCTCTCTCTCTCTCTCTCTCTCTCTCTCTCTCTCTCTCTCTCTCTCTCTCTCTCTGTGTGTGTGTGTGTGTGTGAGTGTGTGTGTGTGTTAGTGAGTGAGTGAGTGAGTGAGAGAGTGAGTGTTTATTCGTCTATTGCTTCCTCCTTTCCTTCCCTTTCCCATTCTCCCTTTTTCCCCATGCCCCTTCTCACTCCATTCCCATTTCCTATTACTTCCTCATCCATTGTTTTACACACTGCCCCCTCCCCCCCCCCACCCCACCCCCACCCCCGTACTTCTCTCGCATCTCTTCCTTCTTATCGCTCTTCGCACTCGCACTCCCATCCCCCCTCTCCCTTCATCCCCAACCCCCCCTCTCCCTCCTCACCCCCTCCCCCCTTAGCCCAACACTCCTTCACTTCACCCTTTGTTATTCTTGTCATTAAGGCGTTATTGTGTTAGCGTGGAGGTGCTGGCATGGCTACCTAACCCCAAGCCTTTGGTATTCTTTTCTTATTAACGCCCTCAGATGCTGTTACGTGCGCCGTCCTCCTTCCTCTCTCATTGTGCCACCTCTCATACCTTTTATATTTTCTTCTTCCCCCTCCCCCGCTTCCTCTTTCTCTTTCTCCTCTCTTATAGCTTATTTCTTTTCCTTCCTTTCCTATACATTCTTTTTCTTTTTCTTTCCCCCGCTCTCTTATTTACTCGTTTCTTTCCTTTTTTCCACCTCTTTATCTGTTCCCTCTCCCCTCTTTTCTTACCCCCTCTCTCACACACTCTTTTTCTTCTTCGTCTCCCACACATTCTTTTTTTTTTTTCTGTTCTTCCATGCATTCTTATCTGTTCTTTTCCCCCCTTGTTCCTACCCTTTTCCCATCCCTACCCCTAGCTCCCCCTCTTCAGCCCCCACTTGTTTTCCCTCCCACTCCCTCTTTTTTTTATTCTCCCCCTTCTCCCACCCCTTCTTCTTCTCTTCCCCTCTCCCATGCCATCTTCTTCTCGTCCTTACTCTCTCTCCCCCTCTCTCCCTCTGTCTCCCTCCCCACCCCTTTTTTCTTCCCTTCTCCCACCCCCTTTTTTCTTCCCCTCTCCCACCCCCTTTTTCTTCCTCTCTCCCTCCCCCTTTTTCTTCCCCTCTCCCTCCCCCTTTTTCTTCCCCTCTCCCTCCCCCTTTTTCTTCCTTTCTCCCTCCCCCTTTTTTCTTCCCCTCTCCCACCTCCTTTTTCTTCCCTTCTCCCTCCCCCTTTTTCTTCCTCTCTCGCTTTCGCCTTGTCCTTCCCTTCTCCCACCCCCTTTTTCTTCCCCTCTCCCTCCCCCTTTTTCTTCCCCTCTCGCTTTCGCCTTGTCCTTCCTTGAACGCCAGTCAGATTCCTGCGTTATATCGTCGCCCGCATGTTGTCGTGCTCGCTAATGGACACCTTTTCCGACCTCCCGGCTTTTGTCTGGCCGTTTTTTCCCGTCTCGCGTGTTTCTGTTTCGCTGTCGTCTTTTTCCTCTCTTTTATTCACGTTTGGTTTCCTTTTCATTGACTTTCTCATTTGCTTTCTCTTTCTCCTTCTCTCTCTCTCTCTCTCTCTCTATATATATATATATATATATATATATATATATATATATATATATTATGTTTCTGCCTATGCTACTCTTTTCCTTCCTTTTTCTTTCTTTCTCTCCCTCTTCTCTATTATTTTCTTCTTCCTCTCCATCTGTCGATTTCGTGTCTGACCATGGTTTTCTCGCACTTTTTCTCTTCTATAGTAATGCGTCTCCCTTTCATTCTTTCCACTTTGTTTAACCTGGTGCATTCTACCTTCTTTCATCACTCTATGTCACTTCCCCTGTTTTATCACGCGTTTCTATTCCTTTAGTTATCAACTGACGTTCCCGTAACGATTATAAATTCATTGTAAATATAATGTCACTCAAAGGTTTACAGTATCTCTTAATGTAACATCAGAGCAAAACAATGGTACAACTTACATTGAATATTCCAGAATATTCCATCAACATTTAAAACCATTAAAAATTATGTTCGCATCAAAACCTTTTATGCTACAACGTCACTTTTCATACCATAATGGCGCGCTATTGCCCGAATACGCTGTTATGTATAGCTGCGCGTATATATATATACAAACATTTTTTTTTATCATTATTATTTTATTACATTAAATGCAACGGCAGAATTCATGATACACACTATTGGAAAACACATAAAATTGCCGAGGCCGTGAAATTCCAGAATTACACGACAGAACAGTTGTACTTTCAATATGGCCATGTTTATGCTCGCTGGCCAGGGCATCGGATGCCGCTGCTAAGTTGGGTCGCTGTAAATCCTGCGCTGTATGGAGGAAGAGAGATCGAAAGGGGAAAGGAGGAAGAGAGGTGATAAAGGTGGGGAGAAAGGAGATACATGAAGAGGTGGAGAGGAAACAAGAGGAGAATGGAGAAAGAGAGAGCGTAAGGGGAAAGGAGGAAATGGGGGATAAAAAGTGGGGAGAAGGAAAATGGATAGGAATCAAAAGGAGTAGGGAGGGAGGGAGGAGAGAGAGAGAGAGAGAGAGAGAGAGAGAGAGAGAGAGAGAGAGAGAGAGAAAGAAAGAAAAGAGAGAGAGAAAGAAAGAGATAGCGAAAGGGGAAAGGAGATAAGCAGACGGAGGGTGATCGACACGAGTGTGAATTCTCGGATGGGTGTTTATTGAGTTAAAAAGGTTATAAAGTCTATCTATATTGACTTGCAGCTTCATGTATGTATGTGTACGTATATAGACACAGATAACTAGATATATACATCCCTACGGATAGACAGAAAGGGAGATATATAAACAGATAGATAGATACAATAGGTACATAGATGCATATATAAGCACATAGAAACAAAATTATTAAAACATGTATATCGTTTGTTTTATCCGCATCATCAACATTGTGATGTATCAGTTGTTTGCTCTCTCATACAAGATTTCATGCATATACATATATATATTTTTTCATGTTAACATTACTGCGTCCGTGCAAATGGTACGTCAAGAGGCAGGCGGCGGAATGACTGCGTTTTATCATGTTTTAGCTGGGACGCATGACGTTTTTTTTTTTTTTTTTTTTTTTTTTGAGGGGGGGGGGGCGGTCGAATTGCCTTGCGCTTCGTGCGTCGAAATCCTGTTTTTGTTTCGTTACATCGATACTGAATTTAATTGCATTTCGTACATTGGGCAGTTATGCTGTGTTTGATGTAGTGAAATGTGTTATATTGTCCCTTTTTTCCCTCGTGAACCCATTGTCAACGTTCACCCTTTTTTGTATATTGTAGGAGGGCTGCGTAGGACTGAAATGTTTGTATATATATATAATATTTATCGACTGCCTGTATACCGTATGAGCGACCGTTTGCCGTATAGGAAATTAGTATATAGGGCTGTTGATGTACGCTGCGTTGGAAGACAGAAGCGCGCCCTGTTAGTGTAGCTGTTTTGTTTTCCCCGTAATAGATGAATAAATAAAAATTAGAAGAGAATAAATTGTATATATACATATGAAATTGTGTTTCCGGTACAACACAGAAATCCCGAACATTGTGGTAGGTAGTACATCACACTCAAGCCCCCCCCCCCCCGCCCCCCCGCCCCGAACCCACCCCGTCCTTAGTCTCATACGTCCCCCTCTACCCCCTTCCTCCCTCCCCCCTCGACCTCACCCCACAATCACCCCCCTCCCCCCCCTTCCCTTGCCGCTGTGGATCGCTGTGCAAATTTGTTCATTTATTTACCAAATTTAATGCTTTGTGGACAGCCGATACAGGATGCAGAGCGGATGGCTGTGTGATGCAGCAGGTTATTTATGAGACGCGCCATCACGCCTTACGGCTGTATGGTTCCGCGGTGTAGGTGTGAGAGGGAGAGGGAGCGTTTTGATAAAGTGATGATCATGATGGTGGTGGTAATGATAAAGATAACAGTGGTTATAATGAGTGATGATTATGATTATGGGGATTATTATGACTATCGTTGTTAGTACTATTGCCTTCGTTATCATTGTAATCATTATAAAAAAAATGAACGATTGTATAATGTATACATTAAGCCAGACAACAATGTTATTAATTCCTGATTACGCCTTCTATCAAATAAATCTATAAATAAATTGCATAAATGCATAAATGATGGTAATACGTCTGGAAACAAGCCATAGATTTTATGAATTAACAATACGTTCG
>NC_061837.1:36405857-36423357 GCF_019202785.1 Penaeus chinensis
CACCTCTAGTCATCCTTTCCCCTTTCTCTCTTCTAATTTCTCTTTTCTCCTCTTCCCTCCCTCCTTCCCATCTTCCTTGCATTTTTCCTTTCCCTTCCCACCTCCCATCTTCCCTCTCCCTATAATATGCCCTCTCTCCTTTCTCCTCTTCCTTTACGTTATCCCCTCTCTCATCTTCTCTTCTCCTATTCCCTTTCCGCCTATCCTCCAGACAGACAGACGGACAGACAGAAACGAGAAAATAAATCGCGAAATCAAAATTCGAGCGAGAAACCGTCTCCTCCTTTCGCCATGTTTATATTCCGAGGAAGAGATGGATGACACGTGGCCGCGTTCGGACCCGTGGGAAGATGAAAATTGGACGTAATTATTAGTTATGTTCTGGCCGATTGATTTCCCTAAACACTTCCACCTTTACCGTCTCCCCCTTCTCCATACCCCCCCTCCCCCTACATTACTTTCCCTCCCCTCCTTTCCTGATCTTGTAATAAGTAGGTTGTGACAAGTTGATTGCCCCGGGCATGGATCGTGACGTAGCGTATAGGCAGTGGTCGTTGGCTTTCGAAAGATATTGTTTACAGATTTTTTTTTTTTTTTTGTTCTCTTGTTTTTGGTTTTAAGGAGACGGATATTTGGGTCTTTAGAATCTTTTTGTTTTTCTCGCTTATGTTTTTGCCCTACATTTCGATCTCTCGATTACTTGTTTTTGTCTTTTATTTTCTCTTTCTCTCTTTCATTCTCTTTATCTTCCTTTCTCTTTCACACACACTATCCACGCCTATCTTCATTCTCTCGTACGATATTCTCCCCCCCCCCAAATCTCCCCCACTTCCTACCCCCACCCTCTCCTGTACCCCCTTACCCCCAACCCCCCTTACCCCCAACCCCACCCACTCCCTTTCCAGCACCCTATTACCCCCACCATCTCATCCACCCCCCTTACCCCCCACCTCCTCACAAAACGGTTTACGAGGGCGGTGATGCGCAAAGAAGAATACCGGCCGTCATATATCTCCCGAGGTGAAATCATCCACGCAGAAATGTCAATCTTTTCATCTGGAACACTTGGGGTACGATCATTACCCCGCCCGCCTGCTGCCTTCTGCTACCGCTGCTGCTTACTGTTCCTGCTGCTACTTTGCTCCTCGTGTCCCGGGGCTTTGCCGGCGCTATTGCTGCGTTTTCTTTCTTTCTTTCTTTTTTTCTTTTTTTTTCTCTTTCTTTATTGTTTCTCTCTCTCTTTGTTTCTGTCTTTCTCTTTCTCTCTCTATCTCTCTTTCTCTCCCTCTCTCTCTCTCTCTCTCTCTCTCTCTCTCTCTCTCTCTCTCTCTCTCTCTCTCTCTCTCTCTCTCTCTCTCTCTCTCTCTCTCTCCCCCCCCCCCTCTCCTCTTAGTCTCGCTAGCATCTTAGGAGAGACTCGTCAGCATCTTAGGGGAGTCTCGTCAGCATCTTAGTCTCGCCAGCATCTTAGGAGCATCTTAGACTCACCTCAGCTTCTTCAGAGAGTCTCGTCAGCATCTTAGTCTCGCCAGCATCTTAGACTCTCTTTAGCATCTTCGGAGAGTCTCGTCAGCATCTCTTGTGGGAACGGAAACTCGGGCTCTTTCTCAAGTGGCGTTGCTCAAGGTGTCGTGGGAATGTTTATGTTTGTGTTCAGCGTAAACACGGGTGTCAACTCTTTCTTGTGTGACCGCTGCTTGGAGAGTATCCTGTGAACGAGGCTCTTTTATCTCATTTTTCTCCTCGCCTACTGCTCCTCCTCATTCTTCTACTCCTCCTTCTTGTTCTTCTTTTTTTTTCTTCCTTCTTCTTCTTTTTCTGGTTCTCCTTCTTGTTCTCCTTTTTTTTCGTCTTCTTCTTCTTCTCTTTCTTCTTTTTCTTTTCTTTTTCCTATTCTTTCCCTCCTTGTTGTTTATTCTTCTTCTCCCTCTTCTGTTTTTCATCATCATTATCTTCTTTTTTCTTCTTCCTCCACTTCATCTTCCTCCATTTTTCGTTTTCCTTTATTATATGAACTCCAAAATGCCGTTCGTTTTCAAGCTGTTCTTTAACCATATTCCGCAAAGGTTATGTCTCTCTCCCTGTCTGCGTAGAGTTAAAGGGCTAATTTTCTATTCTATTCTCTCTCTCTCTCTCTCTCTCTCTCTCTCTATCTATCTATCTATCTATCTATCTATCTATCTATCTCTCTCTCTCTCTCTCTCTCTCTCTCTCTCTCTCTCTCTTTCTCTCTTTCTCTCTTTCTCTCTCTCTCTCTTTCTTTCTTTCTATCTTTCTCTCTTTCTCTCTCTCTCCCCCCCTCTCTCTCCCCCTCTCTCTCTCCCCCTCTCTCTCTCCCCCTCTCTCTCTCTCTCCCCCTCTCTCTCTCTCCCCTCTCCCTCTCTCTCCCCTCTCCCTCTCTCTCCCCCTCTCCCTCTCTCTCTCCTCTCTCTCTCTCTCTCCCTCTCCCTCCCTCTCCCCTCTCCCTCCTCTCCCTCTCCCTCCCTCTCCCTCTCCCCTCTCCTCTCCCTCTCCCTCTCCCTCTCCCTCTCCCTCTCCCTCTCCCTCTCCCTCTCTTTATATATATTTTTTTTTCTCTCTCTCCCGCCTGACATTTTCGCCCTCTTCCATGAACTGGATTTCTAGATTCTCCTGGATCTTGCTGGGCCGGGGTATAGGGTGGGGGAAGGGGGAGGGAGGGGTTATCATACGCTAAATGGGGGTGGGGGGAGAAGGACAAGGGGGGGGGGGATGGTGTTGGATCCCTTCCGAAATCCCTTCTTATCCCGGGATTAAGGTGTTGGATAAACCCTTATTATTAGGCGGCGAACCCATGCAAACGGTTGTCGTATATTAAGAAGAAATTTGATAAGGAAAGGGAGGAGGAAGAAGAGAGGAGAACGATAAGAAGAGGAGAAGGGGGGGAGGAGGAAGAGAGAGGAGAGCGATAAGAAGAGGAGAAGGGGGGAGGAGGGGGAAGAGAGGAGAACGATAAGAAGAGGAGAAGGGGGAGAAGGAAGAAGAAGAAAAAAAAAAAAGATGATGACGACGATGATGATGACGACGATGATGATGATGATGATGATGATGATGATGATGATGATGATGATGATGATGATGATGATGATGATGATGATGATGATGATGATGACGATGACGATGACGATGACGATGACGATGACGATGACGATGACGACGACGACGACAATAATGATGTAGGAGGAGGAGGAAGAGAATGAGGAAGCGGCGGCGGCGTCAAGGGGCCCGCGAGTGCCTGGTGGCTCCGGCTGACATTCGGGCTGGCAGGCACGCATGTGAATTATGCATCCTCCCTTATACGTTATTCTGACATTTTGAATCGGGTGGCGCGAGCACATTCCGTTCCCTCCCCTCCCCTCCCCTCCACTCCACTCCACTCCTCACCCCCCCCCCCCTCCTTACACGTCCCTCACCCCAACTCTTGTCCTCCCCTCCATCACCCCATCCCCATGTTTAAAGTTCAGGAGCCGCCCCCACCCCCGACCCCCCCAGCTCCTACCACTGTCGATCTCCCTCCCTTTACTCCTCCCTTCTCTCCTCCCTCCCCCCATCCAGCTCCCAGACTCTCTTCCCTCTCTCCTCCTTTCTTTCGCCCTCCCTTTCCCTCTCCCCCTTTCAATCTCTATTTCTACTTTTGCCTCTCCCTCTCCCTCTTTCTCCCCCCTTCTTCCCTCTCAATCTCTACTTCTCTCCCTCTCCCTCCCCTTCTCCCCCTTCTCTTCCCCCTCTCTTTGCCTCTGCCTCTCCTCCCTCCCTCCCTCTCCCCCTTCCTCCCTCCCCCTCCCCACCACCACAGTTGTGCTACACTTTGAGTTCTTTTGATCGCGAGAAATTCCATTACATTTGTGATCGTATATTTATGATTATTACGATTTCATGTTCCGAAGATTTAGTTTTAATGATGTTAATGTTCTCTTTTTCCGCCTGATATTATCAATTTTGGAGAAATAGAAATGTGTAATAAGACAGGAATAATAGAAAAGAAACCACCTTCTAAAATGTCATTTGCAAACTACTACGCAGACTGGCTCTTGGCGCGACTGTTAAGGCATTTGGAATAAAAGCAGAACAATAAAAGAAACTTTGATATTTGAATGAACAGGGAAGTAAAAGGGAGAAAGAGACCAGGGGGGAAATGAAAAAAAAAAAACAGATAAACAAATAAATTAGACAGATAATTGAATGAATAAAAAAATATATATATATGAGCACATTAATGAATAAATAAATATAGAGAGAGATATATAGACATAAAGAAAGAAATAGAATTAGGAGAAAGTGAGAAAACCACCAAGAACGAGAAACACAATTCAGAAAGAGGGAGAAGGGAACAGAGAATAAGGGGAAAATACAGAAAACCCAAAGTAAGAGACGCGAATGGTACACGAGAAACAGATGTGATGAAAGTGTAAGAAGCAACTGATGGATGATGGTTGGGGGAGAAGGAAGGCGAGAGAGTTAGGAAAACACGAAAAGGGGAATTAAAGAGTACGTGGAGGATGAGGAAATAGAAGGTTCTGGAAGATTAATCAACCCGAGACGAAATTAACGAGGGCGGACACAGGAGGAAACAAATGCAAAGGGGATAGCAAAGTGCATGATAAAGCAGGGACATAAGAGGCACAAGGAGATGGAATGGAGGAACACGTGAGGAAATAAAGTGATTTATGGAAGTTTGATCCGAAGAATAAGTGGAATAACAAGGACGGCAAAATCAAAAATAAATGTACAAGAAATGGGGGAAAAGTATAACGAAAAAGGAAGCATATATAAAAAAAGAAAAGAAAAGAAAATCGAAGAGCGTACAAGTAAGAAAAGAAAACGGGGAATAATGAAAGGAAAAAAAAAATATGTGTATGTGGTTTACAAGTCGCCTGCCACGTGTATACACAAGGGAGCAGCAGACACAAACACCTTTAACAGGATTGTTATCATAAAGGAAGGCTCAACGATGTCACGGAGGGGGGGAGGGAGGGGGTATAAGGGGAAAGGGGCGAAGGGGGAGAGGGGAGTAGGGGGATTACCTCTCTCATTCTTTTTTTTTTTCTCTTTCTCTCTTTCTATGGCGTTTGTGGCATCTTTGTCTCCAGGTTACTGTCTTTGTTTCGTTCTCTCTCTCTCTTTCTCTCTCTCTCTCTCTCTCTCTCTCTCTCTCTCTCTCTCACTCTCACTCTCACTCTCACTCTCACTCTCACTCTCACTCTCTCTCTCACTCTCTCTCTCTCTCTCTCTCTCTCTCTCTCTCTCTCTCTCTCTCTCTCTCTCTCCTCTCTCTCTCTCTCTCTCTCTCTCTCTCTCTCTCTCTCTCTCTCTCTCTCTCTCTCTCTCTCCTCTACTCTTTACTGCTGTGTGTGTGTGTGTGTGTGTGTGTGTGTGTGTGTGTGTGTGTGTGTGTGTGTGTGTGTGTGTGTGTGTGTGTGTGTGCGTGTGCGTGCGTGTGCGAAAGGGCGTTTTGTTATCGTACTTTATTTTTCCATTCACGGTAACTCTTGAAATCACGTTTTCCCAGATACACTGAACACGACGAAATTCCCCTTCCTGTAAAACATACAAACACATGCCTCATACACACCCAAATAGTAATTATAACACAAAATCAAGAACAACATAAAAAGATATGAGAGCAGGTGGCGAGCAGAAGGAGAATGACAAACCAAAAAGGAGGAAGGAGAGGAAGCAATCGAAGTCGAAGGGGGTTAAAAAAGAGAAAGAGGGAGAGGAAAAGAGGAGAAAGAAGCCAAGAAGGCGCAGAAGACTTTAAAAAGGCGGGTGTGAAAGGCGCCTCCTCGCCATGGCCCCAGGTGCGGCTCGCAGCGTAAACAAACTGCCCTGTGGACCTCGTGCCTCGAACCCACGTTATCGATAATGGCGTGCGCGGGTGTGCCGGCAGCGTGATTCATTCTGAAACCGTTTTTCTTCTCCTTCTCCTTCTTCTTCTTCTTCTTCTTCTTCTTCTTCTTCTTCTTCTTCTTCTTCTTCTTCTTCTTCTTCTTCTTCTTCTTCTTCTTCTTCCTCTTCTGCTTCTTCTCCTCCTCCTTATCGCTTCCCTGTCTCTTTATCTCTCTTTCTGTCTCCCTCCCTCGAGAGCGAGAGAAAGGATGATCGAATGAGAGAGAGAGAAAGAAAGAAAGAGAATAAGAGGGAAAAGAGGGTGAAAAGAAGAAGGGAAGGGTAGCGTGGGCGGTCCTTGGTGTAACATTATGAGGAGGTGAAGCATGTGTATCTTCAGCGTGGGTGTGGTGGTTGGCCGAGACGATCAACAACGGCCTCCCGTTTGTAGTAAACTGTCTAATGCACACGTAAACAGACTGCTTTACACGTGTCGACATGATGCGGAGGGGAGGGAGTGTGGGAAAGAGAGAAGTGAGTAAATAGGAAGGAGAGAAGGCGGTATTTTTGGACCGAGGGAGTGAAAGGGTATGTATGAAAAATATATTTCGAAAGAAAGAAAACATATTTAGAAATTGGTGAGACTTATCAATAAAAGAAAGAAACTTATTTTTTGAATGACCATTTCACAAACGGGAAAAAAAACATATTTTGCTTTATTTTTTATTTTTTGCCTTCATCCGTGTTATTATTAGACAAGTAAGAAAACACGGAAGAATGCCTTCCCGTAAAAATGGTTGCGGAGTCAATCAGCGATGTTGCCAACCAGTAAACATTATGGTCAACCTGTAAACATTTCGCCTCGTGGAATCAAGATCCTGGCTCAACCTCAAGGCGCGTTGTATACCCGGCTTGCGAACCGGAGTTTACTGGTCGTTGGCAAATGTGATTGAATGAGGAGATTCCTCTGAAGCCAGCAGGAGCTTATTTGACATTAATGAGCAGTAATGTCTCCTTGCCAAAATTCAGGGAAACTAATCAGAAAGTTTGGTTTGGAGGATGAAGAACCAATCATGTAACTCGTATCTAGATGGGTGGGAGAATAAAAGTTGGCCAATGGGAGCGTCGGTTGGGACTAGCAACCAGCCAATCAATGAGCACCACGACTCTCATGACGTCATATATTTTTTTTTTTTCTCTCTTTTTTACCCACGCCATTATTTGGAATGGGAGTTGACGACCACGAGGCATTCCCAGCGGTAGAAATTAATGCATTAATTCATTCAGGCCTTGGATTCTCGTAGGGATATCAGAATGCCGCGTTCGAGAGAGTTTAGAAATCGGAGAAGTAATTATAACTGACGGTTAGACGTTTGTTTTGGAAATGTAGGTTGCAGGCTTATTCCGTCGTTTGAGACAGAGTATCTAGTAACGAAAAGATGTTTAGGTGAAGCGAACCAGAATCACTGCTCTGAAAAGGGGACTTCTCTTTACCTTGACATTTCGACTATATGCTAACCTTTTCGTAACGCTGATAACTTCCTAGAAAGAATAATTGTTAGATCTGTGTGGAAGAAGAGATATTTAACATAAAATGAATGTTGTTTTAGAAGTGCAAACCGTACACCAGAGGTGAAAAAATGAACATTAAATAGACATTTTTATACGTATTTCTGAGTTGTCTGTTCATCATTTAGTAGTAGATGTGGTAGACCTGCGGTGCTTCTCCATCCTTCCCGTCTCTTCGCTTCAATGGTCTCTTCGTTATTTTCTTTTCTCCTTCTCTTTCATTTACCTCCCCCTTTCGCCTTCTTTCAGCTTCAGCCCTTACCCCTCCTTGTCTGTCTGTTGGTATCTATTTATCCATTCTGTCCGTTTGCTTATCTTGTTCCCTCACTTGCTTCCTTCCCTTTCCGTATTCCTCTTTGCGTTTCTTCCCTTCCCTCGCTGGCTGGCCGAAGGGTGAAAGCACAGGTAGGGGAAGGAGAGAGATCTCAGGCCATAGCAAGGGAGAAAGAGGAAAGGGGAAATGGAGTAGGATTTCAAAGGAAACTATTACTGGAAGAAAATCTAGTTGAAGGAGGGAAGAGCTTGGATAACAAACACCGAAAAAATGCTTTTATTCGTTTTAGAAGGGAGAGAGAGGTGGAAGGGGATGGACTGCGGGGGAGATGGGGAGACTTTAAGAATTGGGGGAGAGAGGGAGAGGGTGAAAAGATGGGAGGGAGAGGGAGAGAAGAAGCGAGGGAGAGGGAGAGAAGAAGGAAGGGGGTGGGGGAGAAGAAGGAAGGGAGAGGGGAAGCAGAAGGAAGGGAGAGAGAGGAAGAAGAAGAAGAGAGAGAGAGAGTTAAAATCTAAATGAAATGAAAAACATGTACTAATGCCGCTTGTCCTCTGTCAAGAAAAAGGCTCGCGCGATTGAAAACGGGCGTTGTTGGCCGTTTACCCTTGGGAACTGGGACTATGTTCCTGTGCGACTACATCCACGAGTACGACCTGATTCAACGATCCAGATGATAGGGCATTCTGTGGCCGATATTATGAACTAACTCTGTTCTTTGCTGAGAGTTCATGTAAGCTTCTGCCTCGGTGTTTGCTTGGGTGGCCACTGCGCCCCATGATGAGGTGCCCCAGCCCCGCATCGCTAAAGAAACATTTACCACAACAGCAAACATCCAGTAAACATATGCCAGTAGTGTTCCCTTCATCTCCTTCCGTCGACTGTAGCAAAACCGTGGTTTAACTCTTTCTCTCCCTCTTCCCGTCCCTTCTCTCTCCCTTCACCTTCCCTCTTCCCCCAAACTCTCCCTTCTCCGTCCCCCTTCCCCATTCCGTTCCCTTCCCCTTCCTTATTCCCCATTCTTCCTTTCCATCCCTCTCCTTCCCCCTTCCCCGTCCCACTGCCTTCCCCTTCCTCCTTCTCCATTCCTCTCTCTTCCCCTTCCTCCTTCCCCATTCTTCTTCCTTCTCCTCCCTCTTCTCTCTTCCACTCCCTTCCCCTCCCCCTCCCCCTTCCCTCTTCCTCTCCCTTCCCCTCCCCCTCCCCCTTCCCTCTTCCTCTCCCTTCCCCTCCCCCCTTCCCTCTTCTCCCCCAACAGTAGCAGAGCCGAAGCCAAACCCTCTCTCCCCCACTCTCTCCTTCTCCCAGCTAATACGATGTAACTCATCATCCACTCCCAGTCAACACATTCGACGTTTGTTCATTTGAGTGCAATGCTAATACTTCCCAATTATTGTAAGAGCCGTCTCAGATTTCGTCTGAAACCCCGAAGCTTGCTGGCGTCGAGGCCCCGCACCCCCCGCCGGCGCCTCGCGGATCCACCAGCGTGCACAACAGATGGAAGCTTCACCTTTATTCCCCTCTGATAGATAGATTGTTAATTCATGGCTTACCTGGGCTGGCTCAGCGCGCGGCCGTCGCGGTTGCCTCCAGCTACTGGTGACGACGATAGCCTTGTTTGTTCCCCTTAATTGGTGGTTTGTTCCGACGCCCTTCGAAGCCATCATCCCCGCTCGTTAGGCCAAGCACGCGGGGTCGTGAAAGGGGAGGAAATCTGTAGCAAGAAATCTTCGGAGGCGGGAATGCTCAGTGCAAGATATGGTACTGTGCAGGCCTTCCCGTCTCCCAGCTTCGGATTTCAGCGATATCCGGAGAGAATTCTTCCAGTAGTAGATTAGGTAAACATTCAATCCTTTTTAACTCGACGTTTTTTCATTGTGATAGACTATTAATAATTGGTGGGCCTTGTTTTAAACCGCTCATTGGCTTTTCCAATTCCCTCTCCTACGCAACTCGTTACGTCGTTCCACGGATGGAAATTGCATGGGATTATTCATGTAAATTAAAAGAAGTTCGACAGAAGAAGTGAATTTCACACACATCGCAGTCGTCAAGCGAATGGCTCGTTTGCTCAAGATAGCCATTACGGACGATGTTCGCCTGGGTAATGACTTTTAGAAATTACTGGTCAAAGGAGCCGCATTATTAGCTCGGAATGGTTTGACATGCCTAATGGCCATAATTGCGGCTGTTAGTGTCTAATTTCCCAGCGTAACGGGGGGGCCGTAACAACGCTAACTTGCACATCTCTTGAGATTATGCAGCCGAGAGGTCTAAAGCTTAACGTAGACACCTGTGTTGTTTTTTACCGTCCATGCTAATGTGGCTCGACCGAACTATTAACTTTTAAAGACCGCTTGATTACCTGGCATTGGGATAATGGATGAATAATTGATAGCTAAGCCGGGGCGCTGAGGAAAAGAGAGAGGACAGCAAGGACGAGGAGGACGAGCAAGAAGAGGAGAAACAGGGCAAGAGGAAGGGAAGGAAGGAGGGGAAGTAATGGAGACAATTGGACGAATAATTATTATATGTTTGCGAGTATTGATCATAATGGCCGGATATTGATGTTGCTGTCAGGGACGCGGGTTTCTGCTGATGGCCCGCTAGAATCTGGTCGCGGTCTGCTGGTTTCTCTATTGCGGTTTTGCTAATGGGGGAAAGGGAGCCTCCTTTGCTTATTGAGTCGCCTCCGTCGGGTGTAATGCGCGGCGAGGACGCGTATCTTGGTTTGATTAGAAGTGCTCCATGTATAACTAGGCGAGGGCAGCGTGTGTTTGTGTGTGTGTGTGTTCATATACATACATATTGCATAATACATGTACCGATTGTATTTTCTATGTTCGTGGCGTTTTGCTTGGGGCAAACAAGTTTTGGTAAAATTTATTTCTTCTCTTCAGAAGGCTTTCTCGGATTCCTCCTTTAGCGTAATCCCAGGAAAGAGATTTTTGCTCGTTTCGGATGAAGTTTCGCGCAGCAGATGCTCGACCAAATAGAGCCTTGATGCCCCTTGTTGTGAGCGAGAGCTTCCTGTGCCTTGGCGGGAGAGTTCGAGCGCAGACTGAGAGTTAGAGGGGGAAAAAAGAGGAAAACTCATTTCAATTTAGGACGGGCCCTTCCTGCCACGCCGGCCAGGGGTAGCGACGCTCCCACCCCCTCGCCACCCTCCCCCTACCCTACCCTCTTCCTCGTCGCCGCAACACACACGCAAAAAAAAAGGTGTAATCGAATTGGGAAATTGAATAATAAACGAGTGGAAGAAGTGTGAGATGTCATTATGAGCAATTATTCTGTTTTACACTAATTAACGATATCCCTAATTTTATAGGTTGTCTAGCCTGGGGTGGGCCAAGGGGAATGGGGGTTAGGAGGAGGAGGAGGAGGCCCCGCATGGAACATAAACAAGTAACATTAAGACTAACCGTGCCATCTATAACGGCCAAGTGGGATGGCATGTCGTTCTGAAAGCCTGTCAGAATGGGCACCGGCAGACGTGTTTAAAAGCCTAATATTGAAATACCACTGTTGTTTTTACCTCGTAGCAATTCTGATCGCCCTCGTCCAGCTCGATTATTTATTTTTGGTTTAAATGTCAGTTCCAGAGAAAATCAGGTGGCGGCGCAACCTCGGCCTCTGCCAGCATTCCCAAGTATCGCATCTCCGACGAAACGCTTTCATATTTTCGCATCTTATTTGGCCTCGTTTGGCCAGGCGAGGGTGTTGCATCGTCCTTGCAAAGTTGGGAATTCGCCGGTCTTCGGGGGACTCTTTCCCCGGCAAGTGTTTGAAGTAACGAGGGCAGGCGACGGCACAGCACCCAGCCAAGGGAGAGCCCCTGATGTAAAATATTCACTGAAATCTGTCGAGACCAAATGTCACGCGCTCTCGGAAATCGGTGTTCGGTGTAAGACAAGCTCCCGAGCCCGACTCCAAATGGGAGGAAGTACTATTGCTGTCACATTTACTAATGACCCTTATGACCAGTCTGCCGTTACATTTGCCTTTAACCGGATTGTATAAATGTCAGAGAGGCCAAACTGTGGCCGCCATTTTGGAACGGAAGTGACGTAGGTTGTGACGTCATGTGAATATTTCAGTGGTTAACCTCCCCACTTGAGCATCGGACTGGCCGCGATCCCACGCTTAGTTTTCTTTGAGCTCTGGGAGATCGAACAACTACCTCATTGTTGTGTCTGGGTGTCACTTGAAACATTATACTTGTTGTAGAAGCGTGTTGATAGGTTTTCACATATTTTTTGGACTCGGATTGCTTACGTTCTCTAGAGTGTATTATGCGTGATAGAACATGGGAAGGTGTTACATGGAATTTGAAAGAGGTTCGTCGGTGCTGTCCAGCATGAGGAATTAAAGTCGCCACTCGCCACAGGTAAGAAGAAATCAGCCGGTATTTGCTTTACGTTTCAGACACATTATTGCTATCCTGTACTTTCATCAACAGGGAGGAAGAAAAGAAACTAGAAAAAAATATATGAAATATATATAAATATAGCCTTAACCTGACGACACTAGGACTCGGGAGTAGAATGAAAGGCCAATGGATTTGTTCGGAAAGTTGAAGCGGGGTTTAAAACCCTAAGTGACATGAGAACAATGCATAAAAACAAGAAATACATATAAGAAACAAGTATTCTCATAAAACATTGCTTCTCTTTTCCTTTTGTCTTTTTCTTTTCTTGGAGAGAAGGGGGGGGGGGGGTTACCATTAAATTACAATAAACGGACGCCGGGTATAAACTTTGAGCTTGTATATGGCGGTGAAAAAGGAATTCTTCAAAAAACAAGCCAGCATTTTCGTTCTTCTCTAATTCCTTCGATGAGATCTTTTCGGAAAGTTCTCCGACGTCAGGCTCTTTTCCCCTTTCGCCCGCTTTTTACCCCCTTAGTCCCCGGCTGTTATCAGGAAAGTTCCATGACATGTTGGTGTTTCTGACTCCCACCTTTTTTTGGTTGTATCAACTAAATATCGAATGCCAACTTTTGTTTTACCCGCTTTTAATCCCAGATAAGGGCGAAAGAGCAAGCGATATTTTATCCTTCTGGGTTTGAGAACTCGGTTTCGAAAAAAAGGGAAACTTTCGGAATCTACGAGAAAGCCCGCCAGATTTCAAAAGAGTGTCTCTCCCTCAGCCTTCGTCGTGTTGCGAAGATGCAGTCAAAGTAAACACAATGTGTGCATTGGAACATCCTCTGCTGCACCACACACACCATTTTCACTCGCCTCACTATAACGTCGACCTCGAAACCATTCTCAGAGAGCAGTCTCGCTCAGCGTCTGACTCCCGCTAAGTGACACATCATCTTGGGAGGCGGTAACGGATGCGTCTTTTCATTTTCTCTTTCGTATCTTCTGCCATTTCCTCTCCCCTACTATGCTAACCCTTCTTCGCCATCTCCTTATTATATAAGTTTTCATTTCCATGGTTTTGATTTTCTTGGTGTGGTTAGTAATGTGTTTTCCTTATTTGTTTCATTCTTTTCTTTTCTTTTTTTAATCTATTCGTTTGAATTATGCTTACTAACAGTTTCTCCAACAACTCTTCGAGATTCTAAGAGTCAGTCATCCATCGTTCATCAACCAGACTCCCTTCCCTTCCACCCCTTCCCTTCCACCCCTTCATCCCTAAATCACAACAACCCACAATCTTCCTTCGTATCCACTCCTCTCCACTTCCCACCGCCCGTCGACTCGACTGACCTGCCTCGGTGTCGCTCCAACTTATACTTTTGCTCGACAGGAGTTATGGAAAAACTCTTGATTTTGGTGTTTCTACGTGTTTATTATGCTTATCTGTTCATTTATGTCGTATAGTTATTTATTTGGTGTTTGTTTGATCATTTATTAACTAGGTATGTGTGATGGGAACAGGTATGGGTTGCGAGATGCAGCAGTGGATGGGAGGAGGAGGGGGGGGGGGGGGCAGAAAAAGAAGCATTCCTAAGGGAACCGGAAGAGAAGGGGAGAAAGTGAAAGAATAGGGACAGAAAGAAGAGGACAAGACTGAGGCAGAGATAGACAGTGCGAGGGTAGGGATAACGTGTAGGTTGGTCGGGGAGAAAGGGTGGGTGGGGGGGGAGAGGTTGAAATGGAGAAGAGCGCTGATTTGAATTCCAAAGAAAGAACAAAAAAAAAAAAAAAAAAAAAAAAAGAGATGTAGAACCAGATTACTTTGAGCTCGAGAATTGGGCGCCCCCCCCCCCCTTGCCCCCATCCACCGGGAGGCTTAATGACGGAGGCATCGGAGGCGAGGAGTCAAATCTTCTTAGCGCCCCCACCCTTTCCTTCCCATCCTTACCCCCCCCCCCCCCGCCTCGCCTCGCCTCCCCTGCCTTCGCTTCCCCTTCACTTCTTTCCTCTCTTCTCCCTCTAACATCTCTCTCATACTCCTCCTCCTCCTTTTCATCTTCCTCCTCCTCCCTCTCCTCCTCCTCCTCCTCCTCCTCCTCCTCTTCCTCCTCCTCTTCCTCCTCCTCCTCTTCCTCCTCCTCCTCTTCCTCCTCCTCCTCCCCCCCCCCCTCCTCCTCCTCCTCCTCTTCCTCCTCCTCCTCCTCCTCCTCCTCCTCCTCCTCCTCCTCCTCCTCCTCCTCCTCTCCCCTCATACCCCCCTCCTCCTCGTGGTACCCCAAGCTTTCTTCCCTTCCCATTTCCTCTTCCTCCTTCCTTCCTCTGGTTCCCTCTCTTTCTCTCGCCCCACTTACCTCACCCCCCCCCCCCCCTCCCCGCTATTCCCCAAACTATCGCGCCACTTCCTCCATTCGCTGTGTAGACGGATATCAAAATAAGAGAGAGAGAAAGAGAAAGAAATCAAGAGAAAGAGAAAGAGAAGGAAAGGTTGAGAGAGAGAAAGAGGAGGAAAGGAAGTGAGAAAGAGAAAGAGAAGGAAAGGTTGAGAGAGAGAAAGAGAAGGAAAGGTTGAGAGAGAGAAAGAGGAGGAAAGGAAGTGAGAGAAAGAAAGAGAAGGAAAGGAAGTGAGAGAGAGAAAGAGAAGGAAAGGAAGTGAGAGAGAGAAAGAGAAGGAAAGGAAGTGAGAGAGAGAAAGAGAAGGGAAGGAAGAGAGAGATAGATGAAGAGAGAAATATAGATAATCATGGCGTATACTTCGATGGATTTTTTTCCCGCCTCTCCCTATCTCGTTTTCTTTCTGTCTCTGATGATTCCATATTAATGACACACTCGAAAACCTCTCAACACATCCTTATTTAATTAAGATTTACCTCCCGTTCTGAAGAGAGAGCAAAAAAGAAATATATTGGAGGCGTGGAGAGGAAGGGAAGCAAAAATAAAATGTATTCGTAGTCCTTAGTTCTGATGGCTTTGGTCCTGAATAAAGACATTTTCCATTAGCGGAACTTTGACGTTTTTAAGTGTACAACTTTCTGTTACGCTCTCTTTTTTTACTTGTATATTTATCACGGGGGAAAGTAGGTGTAGAGAACCTGTGTTACTAGTTTTCTCCTCATTATTTAGTTCGTGCGAGAAAAAAAAATATAGAGAAAGAGTGAGGAAGAGACACATAGTAGGTTCTTTCACCTGGACGTGCATTTAACAATAGGGGCGCATAATGTATTGTGAATATCACTTGTCCATTCTCAAACTTTCCTCTGAATAACTCGATTATTCTGATTTTGGAGAACTGTTCGGAGTTTTGCGCGATGAAATATCGATGATGATTGGAAAGTGCGTGTGTGTGTGTGTGTGTGTGTGTGTGTGTGTGTGTGTGTGTGTGTGTGTGTGTGTGTGTGTTTCGCATTAAGTGGTATTTTTTTTATCTCTGTTATAAAGGTGTATCTCCTCTTCCAATTTTGTAGGTCCAGACTCTTTGTAAAACGCGCGCGCCCATACACACACACACGCACACACACACACACACACACACACACACACACACACACACACACACACACACACACACACACACACACACACACACACACACACACACACATTCATCGCTGCTTCTTACCGCGCCTACCCTCTCTTCCCTCTCTTTTTCAGTCTCTTCCTTTTCCTCTTTCTCCCTCCCTCCCTCCCCTAATTCCTCGATTCCCACTTCCATCAGAAATGCGAGTTCAGGTCTCCAACTTCCAACGGAGTAAGAGAAAAAAAAATAGTTATGAGTTTTTTGTTTCTATTATTCAGCAGCGTCTGGAGGCGTTCCCGGAGTTAATGAAATATACCCGAAGTCTGTCGGAATAAAAATATAATGATAATAAAAAATATATATATATATAAAAACGCGATTTCATTAGGCTTGAATAGAGAGTGTGCGTCTTTGAGAAACCGGACGCCTTCCCACCAGAAGGTGACAGTAGACAAGGAAAGCACAAGAAACGGAAACGGAACCATAGATAGAGACCGCTGGCACAAAAGCTTCTTCCCTCCCCGCGACCATTGGATTAGGTGACGCTTATCAAATTGCAGGTCAGACATGAGTTCAATCCCATCCTTCTCTCTCTTGCCCCCTCGCTTTGTTGGTCTCCCAAATGAACATAGGAAGGGCCACGGAGAAATTAATTTTTCACGGATAGAACCGTCGTTTATATCTTATCTGTTGATTTTTTTTTTTTGTTTGTTTCTTCAAATCTTGAATTTTATAAGTCTGATTATTTCTTTGTCTTTTTTAATGAAAATATAGGGTCATACATCAGGTGCATTTGTCTAGAAAAATGATATTTTTTAAGTAACAAAGTTTAAGACTTTCTGTACTTTTTCTCAAAAGAAGAAAATAAATTATTCCTACTTTTTCTCGCATATTTGTGGTTTGTTTGAGAATATGTGGCATTGAAATCACCATTCTAAATGAAAAGCCATTTCACTATATGGATATTTTTGTATATATTGATAAATGCATTTACACTAAGTATAGTTTTGCGTGTGTGTGTGAGAGTACTGAAGCTAGAAAAATGACATCTGGGCATAAGCATATACTTGATAAAAATGTCGCTTAATTGTATATTCTATTGTACACATTAGATATCAAACCTTCCAGTGATATATATATACATATATATATATATATATATATATATATATATACAAGTCGAATTTCTCTTCCGTAATTTAATATAAATGCATAACAAGAAACGAATTTTTAAAAGTTAGTACACAAGCTAATCAAACCTTTTTCACATCTCTCGTGGGAAGTAGAGTCGCGGATGTGAATAAACCTATGGAGCGTACTCAGTCCTTTTAAAATATTTGTTCTTTTTTTTTCTTCGCCTCTCCTTTTTTTCGATGAACACTACAGATCCCGAAGTTTTGTAACCTAATTAGAGAATACCTTTTTTATACACAAATAAAGTTTTTATTCACGTAATTCCATTTTTTCTGGAACTTTTGCTTATTTTTTTCTCCCTCCCCTTGATACCTTCCGACTTTTTTTTCTCTCATACTTTTTTTTTTTTTTTTTTTACAAACCTCAAATTTACTTCCCTCTACCAGAGAGAATGCGACGCTCTCTCCTCACAACTTGAAGTCTTGGATGAGAAAGTTGACTTGGAAATCCCAGTTTAAAACTTGGAATGAAAAACTTATTCGTTGCGCACAGGAACCCCGTTTTTAAATTCGAAATCGAGTTGTGGCACTGTGAATCTGATTTTGGCTCTTCTCGCAGTGCCATGGCGGCGAGCGGTGCCACTCCCTGCCTCGCGCTCTCGCTGACACTCTCCGTCGCTGGTTGGACTGCCTGTTTTCTTCTTTTTCTTCTTGAACTTCTTCTTTCGTCAATCTTTCTTCTCTTGCTTTTTTGATGATCCATTTTCTGTAACTCTCTCTCTCTCTCTCTCTCTCTCTCT
>NC_061837.1:36435857-36440857 GCF_019202785.1 Penaeus chinensis
TGGAAGTTTTATGGAAATATGGGAAAACATTCAGATTGATGTTATATAAGATTACAATTTTATATCAGCTATAGTTCATATGTCTGTCTTGCATAGATTAATTTTTGAGAGTGATGTCCACTTTTTCTAAAAATGTATATTTATTTTAAGTTTAGTTGTGGACATCTGCTATGAAATATTTTGACTAGTGTTAAAAGTCAACAGTATGAAAAATTGATTACTATCATTACTAATATTAAGTATGACAGTATGAAGAAATACTACTAAAATGCAATATAACTGTTCTTAATGTTAACAAATGTTCTGAGACAAGAGCAAAATATTCTATTTTGAAAATTTAAAAGTACATTGTGATGAATGTTGATTGAATGATAAATCACATCGTCTAAGGTATTGTTTTTGAAAGGTGAATACCACTGCCATTAATACTTTAACAAAATCTATTCTTTGGTACCATTTAATAGTTCTTATCAACTAATAAATTAAATTTGCCAAGTAGTTCGATGAAAATCACCCATGAAACGTGTGGCCACAGAAACAAATTTGAGCTCGTAAAAATTGAAGCCATCAGTGCTGAGATTTACTTAATTTGTGTTATGGATGATAGTAGAGAGATAGTAGAATAGGCTTAGTAAATAGCAGAATAGGCTTAGTAGATAGCAGAATAGGCTTAGTAGATAGCAGAATAGGCTTAGTAGATAACAGAATAGGCTTAGGTGCAGTAGTTGTACTCTGCCTATCAGACAGAAAGAAAGGAAGAGAAAGGAAGAATAATCATATAGATAAGGAAGAATGAAAGAAAGAAAGGGATAGAAACAGGAATAGAGAGAGAATGAATGAGGGGAGTGAAAGGAAGAGAATGATGAATGAAGAAGAGAGAATGAAAGAAAGAAAGTGATAGTGAATGCATAAAAGTAAAGAAGAGAGAATGAATGAGTGAAAGGAAAGGGAAAGAGAACAGAGAATGGATAAATAGTGATAGTGAATAATTGAATGAAGACAGAAGATTGACAGAAATACAGATAAGAAGGAATGAATGAAAAGGGTTGTATATGAGTGGAGTTCCTTGCTTTTTCCTAATTCATATTTGTTATGTGGTGACGGCTCTTTAGGGGAGAATGTCATTAAAACTACTTATCAGGTTAAATTAAGTGGTTGATTATATTTATCATATGATACCAGAAAGTAAGTTTTGATAAAAGATGTGAATGTATTTCTGGCACTGGATATCATCTTTAAACTTTTGCTGTATGATTCAATGTTTTTTTTATTTTTTGTTTTTTAATGATTATAGAGATTAAATTAAATTATAGTAAAAGGTATGAAATTGAACAGTAGTATAATATAAAAAAAAAAAACTTTATTGCTAGTAAAAAATGTATAACCAACTTTTATATAATTTTTTCTAATTATTTATGTAATAGACAATTACATTTATTGGATGATAACTGATACCTTGAAAAAAAAAAAAAAAAAAAAAGATTTTTAGAAGAAAGTCAATTTTTAGTTTGTAATATTCTATGGTATTAGTGATTGTTTTCACAATTATGTTCAGAGTAAGTTAATTTATCACCATTAAGTGATTGATGTCTCATGATAAGTCCATGCAAAATCATGCCCATTACCCCTCCCCCCAAAAAGAAGACAACATGAAGTAAACATGACTTGCGCTAACAGACGCCATTCCATCTTTGCAGCGTCTGTGCCATTGGTGTGGGACATTCAGAGTCCAAAAGTTGGTAAGTTTAGTAGAGAGAGTCATCCCCGGTCAAGCCTTAGTTTAGCCACCAAGTCACATGCCCGAATTCTAAGGAAACATCATAACAATCAGAAGGAAATTCTCTTTCTCTCTAATGCTCATCATCATGATTATGATCTATCTTTGGCTGGTTCTCTTCACTCTTCTGTGTATTTCAAGTGTCTGTGTAGTTAACTGATCAGAGGCAGCCAAGCTTATCCTGAATTTTTTTTCTTTTTTTTTTCCCTATCTGTCAACTTCCTCTTTTTGAACTATTTTAAATACCAGATGACTAGAGTCTGTCAAGAATTCGGGCTGTCTCTACATTGCTTTAGATTAGAAAATGTAACTGATAACAGATCATATGGGATCAGATTCACCTCATCAACACATTCATCTGTTTATGGAACTCAAAGTTAGTGTGTACTATAAAGAAAGCGCAGAATAAAACTCATATGTCTGCCAGAAGAGGAAACAAGAAAGAACTCTCTTTTAGTTTCTTTCAGGGACAGATATTGAGGTTTTCAGAGCAACTGCTCTTTATTAACCGGTTCAGATAATGAAAATAAAGGTACAAGAAACTTGGATTTCATGCTTAATAAGATTTCATTCATTTGACATATGAGCTTTGATTCTTGGCCTCTTTGCAAACTTGGCTTATTCCTAAATATGTTTTTATCATCAAGATTTTCCTTCTCTTCCATGTCTCTATTGCATCTTCCCTCCTTCTGAGTGTTGTTGTGGCACCCCAGTGTAACTCACACCTTGTCTGTGATAGAAAGGCGGCGTTTGCAAAGTTAACATTGAGATCATCTGTAAGAAAATCATTTTTGCCTGAGGGAGAGGGAGCTTAACATTAATGATTGCCTGGATCTTTCACCGCAACCCTCTTTTTTCACTTCGTTAACGCCGTTTATAATCGATCATTTGTGTTATTTGTGTATCTGTTGTTGATGTTTGCAAAAAATCTGTGCTGGTATTGTTCTTTATTGTTTTTTTTTTCCTTAAGTTATTTTCTATTTTTGGTCAGTTTAATTGATGTTTAAGAGAAGAGGAGATGGTTGTTAAAAATAAAAGAGATTGTTACCTTAGGGAGCATATTTGTAGTTCAGTTTGATAGTATAGCAATAGTTTATTTTTAACACCAAGCCTTCTCTCTGAAAGATGTCAGTGGCGCATCATCTCGTCAAATGGAAGTGTTTGTAACTGAGCTTTAATCAACTCCTCCAGAGTTACCTTTTCTAACATACCATTTCTCCTTGACGAGATGTTTACTAACTTTCAGTTTTCCCACTTAAAGATTTGTATTGATTTCAGGATAAGCTGGGCCCCAGGGATATTGTTTAACATGAATCTGTCTTAATGATGTAGAATGTTTTGCACCTGTAGGCTTGGTTCTAAACAAAAAAGGAAAATGCGCAGAGCACTGTGGTTCCCTCTCACACACCATATTAATTTGGATTAAGATTTGGAATATGATGCTTTTCTGTAGCAGAAAAAATCAGAAGCAAATTTTTTTCTCTTTCTGTTATTTTCCTTAAACAGAAAATAATTTTATAAAATCAAACTTCATTTTGTGAAGAGCCTCATTAAGTTTTTACTAATGAGCCAAAATTTGATACTAAGTGGTATGAGACTCAACAGTCATTCCAGAGACATAACATATTTCCCCATTACTCACTCATAAACCAAAATCAGAGTGAAATCTGATCGTACATACGTTAAAACAGTAGCCAAAGAAGCGTCCATCTTGACCCTAGGAGGCCTCCTGCCCCTGACGCACTTACCCCCCTCCCCTCACAGTCCCAGGTGGCTCCCCAGCCCCTGGAGACTCCCCCCACCACCTGCTCTGCGCCTGATGAGTGTTGCCATGTCTCCCCAGGTGCCAGTCAAGCTCAGCCCGTAAACGGCGCATTGCCCTCCATGCCTTCC
The DNA here is from genome assembly GCF_019202785.1 of Penaeus chinensis. Lineage (NCBI taxonomy): Eukaryota > Metazoa > Arthropoda > Malacostraca > Decapoda > Penaeidae > Penaeus > Penaeus chinensis. The sequence goes on from NC_061837.1 coordinate 36,439,528, forward strand.
CCTACGATGCAGAATTTCAATATAGCTCCTCAGCCAGGGCCCAATAGCCAGCCAGGCGGGAGCGAGGCTGTCTTTGCCAATGGCCTCCCTCAAACCTTTGCTGCACGTAAGAACTTTTCTTGAAAACTTTCCAACACCAGTATATTTATGACATATGTTCCTTGCTTGATATGTACAGATGCGTTGCCACGGTCAATGTTGATTCAATGGGAAATTCTGAGTAATATCTGAAAGAACGTTTTTTAATATATATATGTATATATAGGAAATTGTTTGTTTCAAGCTGACATTATTTTTCGATAATAAAAAAAGGAAAAAAGGACTTTTCATCTTTTTAAAATGAGTCATCTTTCTTAGGTACAAATATTAAGTATAGAGAACACTTTTAGAATATGTCTTTACAGATTTTGAAATATATGTGAGGGCTACCTAAAATAAAATAAAAAGATCTTTATTCAGTATGTTGCCATGGCTTCACACCTGTATGTATGTATTTTTAGATTACAGTTGCTCTTCCCAGTCAACATGAATTCATGCTGAGCCTCAATATAGACTTGTGTTTGAACAGAAACCACATCACATTGAGTAATCGTTGACTGGTCATTTATTACTTCGCTCATCACTTCAGTTTTTCCCTAGACCAAGAAGTGTGTGGTTTATGTTCCATGCACTTGTAAGAACTCTTATTATGATTATTTTGACCCAATCTTTTTTTATTTCTTATCTAGAATCCCCTTCCTCCCCGTCCCACTTCCCTTGCCCCATTCCACAATTTGACATTTAGCAAATTAGTCGGTCACCATGATATTCCTCCTAGAAACATTCTCTTTGAGAGAAGATTCCCTTTAACAAGAAAGTAACTTAGCCTACATTATCCATCCTAGGAGAAGGTTGCGCCTACTTTGTTAACCCACATGGTGATGTGTAGACCTTGCTTTAGCTTAAGTATGGCCAATGTGCATATGTGGACAGTATTAACCAGCTTATCAGGTAATCTGAGGATGTTTATATGTATCTATGATGATATGGAAAATTAAGAATTCATATGAAAAAACAAGTAAGTACCTGCTTATATACCGGTATATATATATTTTCTTTTCTTTTTTTCTTTATTCCCATATCTGTCATTATGTGTAGAAAAGATATGTAGAAAAGGAAACAGAAGGATACTTTTTCTTTCTCTTATATTAATAAAAGATGTACTTGATATCAGCAGCCCTTGATAAGTTAAGTGGTAAGTGTCCACACATGTACTTGTCTTTCTGGTGCCACTTTTTATGTGTTAGCTTACATGTTAACCTTCGCTTTTCACTCTCTTATTTCACCATTG
>NC_061837.1:36453357-36455857 GCF_019202785.1 Penaeus chinensis
CTTAAGACACGCTCTATCAGCTGTACGCCATTTTGTGCGAGTTGGCCGGGTGATTTGGATCTCCCAGCACAGGATGTGTCCTAACCCGCCCCGCTGACGGGTTGCTCCTTCAGGGTACTAAGTGTTGCGTGTCTCGTGTCTGTTGCCTCACGCCCTGCGCTGTGCCCGGGCACCCACGCAGCCACCACTCCCTGGCTGTCGTCTGTCATGGCTCGGTATTCGCCCATGTTTTTACCTGGTAGTCTGTGGGCGTGCTGTCCACAAGTGCTTAGCTCGAAACTGGGCCTCCATAGCAGTGACGCCGTGTGCACTGGTGCTCCTCACGCCATCTTGTGTGTGCCGTGTGGCCGGGCGGGGTTCTAGGACCCCACCAGACCAGGGCGTTGAGGTCTCTTCCAGCTCCACAGTTGGACAACCAAAGTGATGGCCTCAAAGGGTTCAGAGGCCCCTAGTCTAGTGTCAAACTAGAGGATTAGCTTCTCTATACCTGTAGATGCCTATAGATAAATAGTTTAAAGCGCTAGATAGCTTTCAAGTATAGAGGAAGTCTCATAAAGACACATTGTATATAAGCTGAAGGTAAAATTTATAGGACTATTGACCCTGCATTTGATCATGTGTACAGTGGATAGCATATTCACTAGACTAAGGGTACTAACGCTTATCTCCAGTCAATTTTATATCATGATATATTTTTAAATCATTTGTATCCAATGGTTTAATAAGATTTGTGCATTTCTTTGTGGCTTAGATTTTTAGACATCTGTATGTTTGTCAGATCAAAGTGGCATTATTTTCTAGTCAAGGTGTACTTGTTATTTTTTTAAAAGATTACAGTTTGCAGCGATCTTTCATCTATGATCTCAGACATTCCATCTAGTCATTATTATTGTTTTACCTGCAGTCTTGGGTATTGATTACTTCTCTTCTCTTATAATACTATATGTCATACATACACATAACTTTTGAACCATTGACAGAAATGTGCCAAGAGAGTTCAAGATGATTTCTCCATTACCTGGTCTATTTTATTCATTTCATATATTTACATGTTATACACCCTCGTGGTTTAGGAGTAAGAATTACTAATTTCTGAAAAAAAAAAATGAAGCTGTTTCTCTGACATAGCATATCTAGTCCAATATGTACATACGCACCACTGTCAGGCTAAATTATATTATGGTTGCTTTGTGGAGGAGACTGCCTGCATCCTGTTTGTATCATGACACTCCTTGCGACTGTGGAGGAGACTCAGATCATCCCATGAATGCACGGAGGAGACTGCTTGCATCATGAACATAACAAGACTGCCTCCCTTGCTCTTGGGAGGAGACCTAGTAGCATTTGGAATGTTCCATGACTGCCTCCAGAAGAAATTATTTTCCCTAGTCATCTTCCACTTGGACTTCAACTGTCAATTTAGACTTGACCTCAGACAGTAGTTGCTGATTGGACTTATTAGAGTCAGCTGTGCTGTAATTAAGTAATTAAGCTTTAACTGCCAGTTGAGATCTGAATATAGTTAGAATTATGTTACAAGCTGGATTATGACAGTAAATTGACTAGTATAATTAGAAGTAAATACAAATTATGTTGATCAACTGGTTTCCATTACTAAATTGGCATGGAGTACATAGTCATTTAGTGTTCATTACCTGAGCTGTGACCATAGAGAAGACTGGTAGGTAGACTAGGTATGTGAACTGGACCAGGTATGCTTGTTATTGATAGTTGTTAATGTTATTGACAAACAGAAAAGTGAATATGAATGGTGAAAGACAACTTTAAAAATAATGATAGCATCATTTTAAGGAAGACACCTTATGAATGACAATACATGAGTAATTATACATTATAGGGTATATCTGATCTTAGCCGACTGATAGTGTTTGAACGGTTTAGGTCTCCTCCTCAAAGAAGGCCAAATGTAATGGCCTGCGCCACTGTAATATTACATAGGCCCTATTGCCTTGCTCTTGCTGGCATCTTGTTTTAAGAGTGATCAGGCTTTGTATGTCAGGCTTGCACTTGATATCTCATTGATTTTTATTGGAAGTTTAATCCTCTATATTGCAAACAAGATGGCAGTATTTGAGTACAACAGGGATATTATTAAGGAATGTAAGGAGATAGCCACACCAAAGAAATAAGAGAAAAATACTTAAAGAATAGTTTTAGTACATCACATTTAGGAACTGCGTAGCATATAATTTATTATTATTTATTTATTGCTTATAATTTATTAATACAATTGCCTACAGGAGAGTGTAATCTGTAATGGTTAGTATACAAGGCGATATCAAATCTAGTTGTTTTGGGACCAATTTAAGTGTCTTTTGGTCAATTCGTGTATCATGGTGTCGTTCAGTGACGTGTTGTATTCGTTTGAAACTTCCAACCCATTTTTGAGGTATGTTTTTAAAGCCCTTGGACTACCATAAGATACACTCTCTAGTGAATTGCTAATACTTAGCCCCTATAAATTTTAAGGATATTGGTA
>NC_061837.1:36468357-36483357 GCF_019202785.1 Penaeus chinensis
ATAATAATAATAATAATAACAATGATAATAATAGTAATAATCATAATAATGATAATGATAATGATAATGATAATGATAATGATAATGATAATGATTATAACAACAATAAAGACAGTAATAGTGATGATGATAATAACAAAGACAATAGTAGTAACAGCAAAATACTAATGAAAATAAAAATTATTAGGATAATTAAAAATTGAAGGGGAGAACTATGCACTCACGTATTATCCTGGAGCCAGACTTTAACCGACCAATCTACGGAACAAGAGATGAAGATCTTGTAGTAATACTTGTTCCATCCCACATCTCTCACGGGCGCAGAGTGGGCTGGGTAACGTATAAAAGTGTGTGAGGAACAGGACACGGAACACTGGATAACCAGGCCTGTGTCGATTCCCACGAGGAGCTCGCTTTCATTGTCCGGTCTGAAGTCTATACACGTACCTGTGCCTGTGTGTTATGGTATGGGAGATGATGGTGATAAGTATCGTAATGCTTAATAATGCTTTGATACTAATCGTTTTAGGTGTAATTGTTGGTACTGTTGTTATTATTATCTCTTTCATAGTTACGTGAGGTATTATTGTTAGGTTTGTTTTATCACACACACAACATTTTTAAAGATTAATGCGAAGTTTCAAATATATTTGCATCATTATAACCATATCGCATGATATCCCTACTTAAACAATAATTGTACGCAGAATATGGCTGGTGAATAAGTCTGCGTTTTCTGAAACCCATATTTAACTATATACTACACGTACGAAGCATCTGTAGTTACAAGACATTTACTTGCATATATATTCTCACTGGACATGTTTGTTTATTTGCACTCAAACTCATTATTAAAAACGGAAACACTGTCCCTGCATCTTTCTCGTGTGACGTACTCTTCCCCACACATATTGAGCTGAAGTGTGTAATCCGAAGGAAACATATCACCTACTGTATTAAAACTAAAGGAAACTGTTTTTATATCCTTTGCCTTACCCCTCATGTTGGTCCAAGTCCACATCGACATCTACACTATTTCCACACTACAGTACTTAGCCTATGTTGCATACTAACCCTGTTTTATTCGCGTCTTTTCTTCCACGACTATTTCATCTTATCTTCTAAAAAGCAAAATGTCTTGTTACTATTATGTACAAAAGTGATATTTAGCATGGCCGTACCATCAACCTACAGAATCCTCACTGAGTGAAGGCTCGGGAGAAATGGTCTGCAATTTAAAGAGTGATCCCCAGACCCTGAACTCTTAATACTAAATACTACAAATACTGCAAACGGTTTCAGAATATACACATATCGCGTAAAAAAAATGGGGCCATATTATGTATGTTAAATCTTCTAGGCTCCCATAATCAGTTGGAACTCCCATGCATGATCACAGAATACCTATGGAATACCGTCTGCTATGACCCCCCCCCCCCAAAAAAAAAAAAAAAAAAAAAAAAAAAACAAGCATAAACTTTACATTGAAAAATACAATGGAATACTTGTACACTATAAGTCATATAGTGTTTCAGGCCGCCTAGCAAGATCCAGCAGAATGAAGTGATTTTAGAATATCAACAAATATTCTCTCATGCAACTACACACCTTCCAGGGAATTTTTATCACTTTTGGAGTCCTGAGTGAAGCTAAAAATGTCTTTGGATTTTAACCGAGAGTCGCCGAAGTACCACTGTGTGAGTCGACCATCTTTGGCCACAGAGAAGAGGGAGAGATCTTCGCCAGGGTCAGTATGCACCCACTTCACCTGGATTGGAAAATGCATGATGGAGAATCAGCGGAACTAGGTGCAAGAAGTGGGTTCACTGGTATATGTGTAGGGCAAAATAGAGAAAAAGGTCGTTGTACATCTAACATCATATTATAATTGCATTTTTAATTTATCTTTTCCCTGTGTGTGTCTATCGCTTATTCTTGAATCAATCTTAAGGAAAAGCAGCAATTAACAAGTAAGCTGTAATACCAAAAGTAGAAATAGTAGTTTACGCAACAACAAAATGGTTAAATACAAATTAGAATATCCAGTTACTTGTTACAAGTAGACAGAGCAAAGTACCAAAAGCACTTACCTTACACACGGGAAGAATGTGCTTGCCGTTCATGGCCGTGGAAGCAACTGCTCTTATTGCATCTACGGATTCTACGTTGTACACAACCACGGTCCCGTCGCTCCAACCTGCTGCCAGCATACTGCCGCGCTGGGGAATGTACAGTTTGTTTTCCTGTTTCATTCTTCCGTTATCCTTCTGTCCTACCTTCCGTTAGTTTCAAGGTCTATTTATATTATGTAATGTATTTGACATTTGGAATTGAATATTTTTTTGTATTGTGATTAGTACTATGTATAAAAAAAAATCCGTATCTTACAGAAAACTAAGCAGATCAAATTACGCTGATAATAAAAGGGGAAAAAAGGCGTAAATAGTTCCACTGTAATAAGTACGAAGGAAATCAGATATAACAAAATCGATGATTAATAGCATGCAACTAATAAAACAACTAAAATATAGGAAATGACACTAAAACGTCACACTCATAATTCATATCTTCAATCAGCATGAAATACCAGCGTAAAAAGGAATAAGATAAACAGTGTTCATTGTGACAAAAGCAGAAAAAACTATGAATGAGAAAGAATATCTCCACAGATCAAGTAACATATCTGTCGCGTTTCGATCATATCTTCATCAGAAATACAATAAAGATATATTCAAAACGCATCAAATACGCGTCTTGCAATCTGAAGATACTCCTTCCTCATTCATACCTTTTTTCATGAACAGGACAGAAAAACACTAGATTTCTATAACTCCTTTTCGTACCGTAGGATGAAAGCCGACACACATCACACTGCAAGGCGAGCGCAGAGTTCTTTCTGGACACGCGGGGTTCTTAAGGGTGAAAAGACACAGCATCCCCGCGCCGTCGGTCCCGCATACGTCTCCTGAAGGGGGAGGAGGGAGAGAGGGGAAAGGGATTTAAAGGAGGGTGGATGAAAGAAGATGAGGGGTGGTGTGAAGAAGAAGAAGGAGGAAGAGGAGGATGGCGAATAGGTGAAGGAGGAGGAGGGAGAACGGAAAGAGGAGAAGGAGGAAGAGGAGGAGGGCGAATAGGGGGAGGGAAGTAGGAGGAAGGGAAAGGGGAGCAGGATGGGAGGGGGTTAGAAGGGGAGAGGGGGGGAACAGGAGGGGAGAGGGAGAGCAGGAGGAGGAAGAGGAGCAGAAGAAGAGGAAGGAGAGGGAGAAGAAAGAGAGTAGGGGGAGGAGGGAGAAGAAGAAGAAGAAGAAGTGGAGGAGGAGTGAAAACAACAAGAGAAACAGGAAAGTAATAAGAATTTATTTAGAAATTCTGGAAAACCAAAACGGAGACATTCAAAAAGGAAAAATAAAAGCAATTGAGGGAGACACAGTAAAAGCAAGAGCATTAAGAGAAAAGAGGACAAAGGAGATGAAAATAACACAAGGCAATAAAGATCCATGCACTTAAAACAGGATGTAAGAAAGTAAGATTTCCAATGAGCAAAGCCAAAAACGAAGCTAATATAACAGGCTGAGTTGTACATATTATAAACACTTATCCTCAACACAAACCTCAGTAAACCTTATATGACCTATGCTGAGAGGGAGCGAGGTTATCGTGACCTGATCAAAGGGTCTGAGAACAAAAAGCAGATAAAGTGTGAACTTCTCGAAATGACCTATTTATGCTGTCATATGTGACGTGCGTAAGAACAGCCCTGGGTCATTTTATTGTTTTAGTTGTCAAAAAAATATTATTTGCTATGTCAGCTTTACTTGTGTTATGACTTCCTGGAAAAAATTACTGTCATAATTTGAAATCCCTCATTTATCAAGATTTATGATTATGTTTTTTTCTAACGTGTTTATGTATTTCTTGTCTTTGCGTTTTTCTCGTGTTTATGTTTCGTAAGTTCCTGACTGGCGATCTTAGCATCGTGATTATCAATGTCAAACTTTGCATTTTGTTCTCATTTATTCGTTAATTATGTTTAGACTATCAATATATAAATCAGCCTTTACGGCTTGTAAAACTCCATCAGGAGTATTTTTTCTCTCTCTCTTTTGTAATCCTTGATTTAGCTCCTTCATCTTTTAACCACCTTGCATCTACTTCATTAGCGTTATGCACATTCCGTTCTTATAGTGGTTATTTCTGATATCTATATCACCGATATATCCACATATCTACAAGAATAGTTCGTATATATGCCCACCTTCAATACTGAATCCACACATCACCACCTTCATAGAAACCATTCATGCACGTCCGTATTCGCACACACACACATCTCCATACATGCACCAACCACAATCCACACACACTCACACACCTCCAGAAACGCACCCACACATCCACATACACCCGCAGACCTCTCTCACACGCCAACTAACCCACAGTGTACGCAGCGGCGAAGAGATCAGGATAAACTGGACTCCACGTTATATCCGAAACCACAAGATTACGGGAATTATCGTGACTGAACTTCCAGAGAGGCAACAAGGAACCTTCCAATGGGTGGTACTCGTCGCCTCCGTCCTCCCAGTACTTGAAATCTGGAAGGGAAAGAGATAAAAAAGTAGAGATAAAAAGATAGAGGACAATAAAGAGGTGGAGGGAATAAACATAGAGAAAGAGGGGAGGGGAAGGAAAAAAGAGAAAAAAAGATATCCAAGGAGAAAGAGTTGTCAAAAAAAAAGGAGAGACGGATAAAGAGAAGAAAAAACTGGGAATGAAGGCAAACACGCGTGAAGAAGTGCGTAGAGGTGGGGAACAGAGAAAGGAGAGGAAAGAGACAAAGAGGAGGGAGAGATGAAGAGAAAGAAGGGCAAAGGCGGATAGACGGAGGAAAAGAAGTGAAGGAAAGCAGACACACAGAAAGAGGGGGAGTAACAGACAGAAAGGAGGAGAAGGGGAAGGTAGGTAGGAAGAAAGCGTGGAGGGATAGAATGAGAGAGAAAACGGGGGGAAATAGAAAGAAAGAGGGATGTGGAAACAAATTAGACAGTTACACAAACAGACAGAAGAATATGATTTGTGTCTACATAGTTTTTCATTTTACAAGCATTTATTTTTTTCCATATTTTTCGAAATATTATATTGATAATCTTGTTACCTTCTAAACATTTTCTAACATTTTATTTTTGTACCATTATCATTATCAACCCTTCCTCCTTTCAAATGTTTGGATTTCCTTCTGTTGGGATTGAAGCAATTGCGAGGCAGAGAGAGGCTTTAGAAAAAATAAAAGGACACAACAGCCCTACATTCAAAAGGGCAAACTCTATACATTATATATTTCATCAGTATCATCATCGATATACATACACTTTCTTATTATTATTATCAATTAATCCTCCTCCCTTCCTTTTGCCGTGATCGAATTTACTGACAAGCAAGCATTATCAGCCTCTTCCCTTTTCTAATTCTGTTCCCTTCCTTCTGTCGTGATAGAATCTGCAGACAAGCAAGCATTCGCTAAAGCTATTACAGGCAGAAATTAAAAAAAAAAAAAAGAAAAAAAAAATGATGCTAAATTAAAATCTTAACACCGCAACATAAAACCGGGAAACTTTCGGCATTTTTGTATCATTTTACATTTTACAACTAAGTAGTATCATTATCATCACTTTTCATTGTTATTATTATCAACACTTCTCCCTTTCTCATCCTGCCCTCTTCTTTCTGTTGTGAATAAATGTGTAGACAAGCAGACACACACACACCCCTCCGCTGAAGCAATTTCCAAGCATGTAGGAAGAGGTGGAAAAACAAGATTAGAGCGCAACAGCGCTACATAAAACAGGGGAACCTTCGGCATTTCTGTACCACTATTTTACGTTATATATTTTATGGGTATCATTATTGTTACTATATGACATAATTTCCTGTCAGTATCATTGGCATAATAATTAATTATTATCAGTATTTTATTATCATCATTATTGTTATACATTTTTTTCCATTATTGTAAAGACTGTCCTGCCCTTAACGATAAGCGCTTTTACGGCAACTCTATTGAAGCAACTGGAGGCAGAAAGGATGTAGAAAAGAAGACTAGAGCGCAACAGCGCCACATAAAACAGGGAAACTTTCGGAAGACTTTCGACATTCTAATATTATTTATTCTATTTTTGTTATTGTCATTATATATTCTACATTTTATTAGTGTCCTGCTCATTGTACATCTTACTATTATTTCACCTTTTTATTTTCTCCCTTCATTCAAGAAATCCATTGGAACAAATGCAGGCAGAAAGGATATAGAAAAGAAGGCTAGAGCGCAACAGCGCCACATAAAACAGGGCAACATTCGGAAAACGAAACTGCGAGGGGACTCTGTTCTAATTTGGTGGTTGGATTGTAAATTAGTCTATATCTACAGTCTGCATTCTGTGGATGGGAGATAGACCAATACCAGGAGGGAAAATATTGCAAAATGTACGCTGTCTTCATTCCTCACTTGCCTACCGATAAGAAATAATCTGGAAACAATGTAAGAATATCCATGAGATCTTGTGCGAATAGGCCGTTTCGAACACTGGTTCGAATTCTTATGGATAAAAACTTATCTCGCCTTTTTTGTTTCACTATCTTTATAAATCTAAAACAAACAATGACTCATCATTGTTTATCTTTATACTTTCTTTATATTTCAAGATTCAGAATTTGGCTCGGATTTCTTAATTCCCACAAAAATGGAAAAGATTCACAGGCCTAGAAAAGTATCCCCTAAATAAATTTCTGTTGTACCCTTGATCAGAAGAAAATGGCGGTAATTACAGAAAATTGATAGCCAGACAGAAAAAAAGATGAGACGAGATACTCCGATGACAGGGACTCGCCAGGACGTCATGCTGTCGCCCTTTATATTTGTCTGTGTTACAATTTTTTAATTGTATTTTGTAACGGCTACATTGTGAGCGTGTACTAAAACGTAAAGCGCATTATATTGATTTGTGTACATGTACGCTACCACAGTCTTAGTGTAATACCAAAACTCATATTTTTCATCTTTTACAGAAAATTAAATTTGTGTCAAATAAGCATTTAAAATTAGAAACAGATAATGACCCATGTACGCGCTAAAATTGTAATTTACATAAATACACATTCACACGCACACACTCAAGTACACCCCTTTCAACCCATCCCCCTTTCCCTCTATCGTGATCGAATTCACAGACAAGCAAAATAATTAATTGAAGCAATTGCAGATGTTGAGAGGAGTAGAGCGCTAAAGCAAAGAAGACTCAAGCGCAAAAGCGTTACATAAAACAGGGGAACCTTCGGCATTTTTGTATCATTATCATTCATTATACATTTTTAGTACCATTTTTGTTATATATCATATATTCTATCAGTATAGTTTATAACATACATTATATATCAAAGCCATTGTCATTATACATTATTATCATTATCAACCCCCTCCCCTTCTTTCTATTTTCTTCCCTTCCGCTAAAGCAAATTGCAGACAGAAAGTATGCCGAAAAGAAGACTAGAGCGCAAGAGCGCCACATAAAACAGAGCAACTTTCGGAAAACTAAACAGGGAATTAGTTCTAATCTGGTAGTTGGATTGTAAATTCCTTTGCAAATAATTTAGACCAGTATTTTAACATCGAATAGGAATGGCACTCCGTATAAGCTGAAATAACCTTACCGGTTCTCCTAACAATTACCGCAACCTTAAATCGGTGTAGGTGGAAACACGAACCTATCCTGATGAAAATATGTCTCGCCTGTTTTAGTTTACTATTTTTATGAATGTAAAGTAAATGTCTCATCTTTAATTTTTCTTTATCAATTTACATTATACATTTTATTAGTATCTCTATCATCATATTCTCCCTTCCTCATCCGCTTTATCGCTCACGAATCCACTGAAGCAATTTATTTGTGAGCAAGGATGTGTAAAGAAGACTAGAGGGCAACAGCGCTACATAAAACAGGGGAACTTTCGGCATTTTTGCATTATTACACATCATACATTTTATTATTATTGTTGTTACCTTGCATCATACATGTCAGCAGCATCATGATATTATACTCTATATGTTTTATTAGTATCTTCCTTACAGACAAGCAAAGCATCTATATTGAAGTAACTGGAGGCAGAACAGATATAGAAAAGATTTAGAGCGCAACATAAAACGGAAACTTTCGCCAATCTTGTATTATTAATCTTATTAGTATCATTATTATTATGTATGCCTTTCATTAGTATCATTCGCATTATATAATTTTATTAGTATCATTATCAACCCTTCTTCCCCCCCTTTCTATTATTTTTCCTTCAAACAAATCCGTTGTAGCAATCGCAGGCAGAAAGGTAGAAAAGAAGATTAGACCGCAACAGCGCCACATAAAACAGGGGAACTTTCGGAAAACGAAACACTGTGAAGGGAATCTATTATAATTTGGCAGTTGAATTGTAAATTAGTCTATATCTATATTTTAGGTTGTAGATAGGGAATAGAACAGTAGTGGGATGGAAAGCATTGCAAAGTTATTTTATGTAAGAATGTATATAAGAAATATCCATTAAATTTTGTGCGAATAGGCCGTCTCGAATCCTTTTCACAACACTGGTTCGAATCCTTATTGATGAAAAAAAAAAACATCTCGCCTATTTTATTTTACTATCTTTATACATTTTAAGCAAATGTCTCATCTTTTATTCATCTCCATTTCTTTATATTTCAATATTCAGAAGTTTACTTGGATTTCTTAATTTCCACAAAAAAATACAGGCCGAGAAAAGTGTCCCCTAAATAAATACAAAAGAAAATGGTGGTAATTACAGAAAACTGACAACCCTTCTGTCAGACAAAAAAAAAAAAAAAAAAAAAAAAAAAAAAAAAAAAAAACGAGACACGCCGAAGACAAAGACTCACCAGGACGTCATGCTGTCACCTTTCATATCCGTGTATTTTATTATTGTAATTTTGTAATGGCTACCCTTCGTCAGCGGATGTCATCCTGTGAGCGTATATTAAAACGCAAAGCACATTATATTGATTTGTGTATATGTGCGCTGCTACCATAAGCTACCAAACCCCTTCTTTTAAAATTAGAAAGAGATATGTAATGGCGCACGCACGCACGCACACACACACACACACACACACACACACACACACACACACACACACACACACACACACACACACACACACACACACTCACACACACACACACACACACACACACACACACACACACAAGCACATAACCTTTCCTGCTATCGTGATAGAATTTACAGACAAGCAAAACCACCAGCTGAAGCAATTGCAGGTATAAAGGATGTAAAGAAGATTAGAGCACAGCATAAAACAGGGGGGACTTTGGCGTTTTGTTTTATTATCATGCATAACATGTTATTATAATTATTATCAACCTTTTCCTATTTCGGCTTATTTACTCTTCCTTCTGTCCTGATCACATTTGCGGGCAGGCAAATGTCCGTTGAAGCAAGTGGTGACATAAAGAGACTTAGAACGTAACAGGGACACGTAAAACAGAGGAACTTTCGACATATTCGTGTTCTTACATTATACATATTATTAGTATCATGATGCATTTTCTTCATATTATTATGATCATACATTTTACATTTCATTAGTAACATTATTATTTTATATTACATATTCATCATTATTATTATTATTATTATACAGTATACATTTTATTAGTATCATTTTATCACCATTCTTATCAACCCTTCTAACTTTCTATTTCCCCCCTTCCTTCTGCCGTGATAGAATTTGCATACAAGCATGCATCCGCTGAAGTAATTACAGGCAGAAAGGATATAGAAAAAATGACTAAACCAGAACCCCGCAATATAAAGCCAGGGAACTTCCGTCATTTTTGTAGTATCATTTTACAATATATACATGTTATTAGTATCATTATAATTTTTATTATTATTATCATTATCAACCCCCTTTTCCATTTCTCTTCTTTCCCCTTTCCTTCTGTCGTGAACAAATTTGTAGACTAACACGCATTCACCGAAAAAGGAAACTAAACCGCAACAGCACCACATAAAACAAGGGGACTTAGGGCATTTTTGTATCATTATAGTACATTACATTTTATTGACATAATTTTTGTTGTTACATATCATACATTTTATCAGTATCGTTAATACTATACATTATACATTTTTGGCTTTATCTGCAGCGCTGTCGGACATACGAAAATCCATCGATTTAAAAAAGTGAACAAAACCAGCCGTCACACAGAGCGTTCTGTGCCCAACGGGTTGTTTACATGTACGAAAAATAATATGATTATTATGGTAAATGAATTCTGAATGATTTGCACCCATGCCACATCACGTAAGAATTACGTCTTATAACTTATTGCTCTAAAAACTGAATATTTTACTAAATTTGCAGAAGCCTGAAATTACTTTAAATTGGGCAGCAAAAGATCAAAGATAAAACAGTTTATTAGTATTACCATTATACATTCTATTAGTATTACAAACACTTCCCATTACTTTCGTCATGGTCGAATTTACAAACAAGCAAAGCATCTTTGTTGAAGCAACTGGAGGCAAAAAGGATGTGGAAATAAGAATAGTGGACAATAACTTTCGACATCATTATCATATGTTATACATCTTATTAGTGCAATTCTCATTATACATTTTGTTATTATTATTAGCCCTTCCCCGTCTCTAGTTTCCCTCTCCAAGCAAATCCGCTGAAGCAACTAGAGGCAAAAGGTGTAGAAAAAGATGACTAGAGCCCAATAACACCACATAAAACACGGCAAATTTCGGAAACGATGAATGGAATCTCTTTTCTAACTTAGCAGTTGTACTGTAAATTAGTTTGCAAATAATTCAGAACAATATTTTGCAAGAGCAAGTGAAAAAGCTCACATGAGGCTTAATAGTCAGATAACCGATACGTATGTAAGAAATATTCATCAAATATTATGCGAATAGGCCGTTTCGAATCCTCCTCACAACACTGGTTCGAATCTTTATGGATTTTAACATATTTTTTTATCACCTTTATAAACCTAAAACAAATGCTAACTCATCTTTTATTATTCTTTGTACTTTCTATATCAAGACTTGGATTTCTTAATTTCCACGAAACTGGAAAAAAAAATAACTGGCCTAGAAAAGTCTCCTCTAAATTCATCATGCATTATACATTCTATTAGTACCATTATTATATGTTATTATCATTATTATCAACCTTTTTCCCCTTTCTAATTATTTTCCCTTCCTTCTGCCGTGATCAAAATGTACAACAACCGTCCGCTGAAGCAAGTGGAGACAGAAAGGTTGCAAAAAAAAAAAAAAAAAAAAAAAAAAAAAAAAAAAAAAAAAAAAAATCGCAATAGCTAAACATAAAATAGGAGAAAACAATAAGTACTAAAACAATATCACAATATAAAACATTTGATTAGCACCATTATCATTATATATATATATATTATTATAACTATTACTATTATTATTATCAACCCTTTTCCCTTCCCCGTCCTTTCACCTTCCTTCTCTCGTGAACAAATTTGTAGAAGCACGCATCCGCTGAAGCAATTTGCAGACAGAAAGACTGTGGAAAAAAAGACTTAAGCGCAACAACACTACATAAAACAGGGGAATTATCTTACATTATTTATTCTATCAGTATCGTTATTACCATATATCATGCATTTTATCAGTATCATTGATATTATACATTAAACATTTTATTAGTATTATTATCATAATACATTTGTTATTATTATAAACACTTTCTTTCCCCTTCCTTCTGTCATTTTGTTGAAGCAACTGGAGTCACGAAAGAATACTAGAACGCAACAGCGCCACATAAAGTAGGGGAACTTTTGAAAAATTAAACACCTGCGAAGGGAATCTCTTCTAAATTGGCAATTTGATTGTAAATTACTCTGCAAGTGATTCAGAGCACCATTTTAACATCGAAGATGAACGCATATCAGTATATGCAAATATAATCTAAATGGCTATCCAAACAAATGCCACAGACGTAAATCGGTTTAGTTGAAACTCAAAGTCAGTCAGAGCTGCCAGATTATGGAAATCTATATTTTGGATTCTGTGGATGGGGGATGAAACAAATGCAGGAGAAAAAAAAAATATTGGAAATGTATATGATTTTAATTTCCTAATTGCCTACCGATATGAAATAATCTGGAAACAGTACATACGTAAAAAAAATATTTATAAGATATTGTGCGAATAGGTCGTTTCGAATCCTGCTCATAACACTGGTTCGAATCCTTGTGATAAAAAACGTATCTATAAATCAAAGGTAAACGTTGACTCATTTTTTATTTATCTTTCATCTTTCTGCTTATGTCAGGATTCTGAAATTTACTTGAATTTCTTAATTTCCACGAAAATGGGAAACATTCACTGACCCAGAAAAGTATCCCTTAAAAATAATGGCGGTAATTACAGAAAACAAAACCCTTCCGCCTGGCAGAAAGAAGATGAGACGAGTCCCAGTTAAGAGAGACCGACTCGCTAGGACGTCATGCAGTCACATTTTCTTATCATTATTATCATCGCCACCTCTATCCTCTTTCTATCACTTTCGTCTTTGATTTCAGTAACCTGCGAAATCTAAAAATGTTACTTTTTCTTCATTATTATCATCGCCTTTTCCCTCCATTCTGTCTCTTCTTTATCTCTCATCCGGTAAACAGAAATCCACCAGCAAAATTTGCCTAATTTATCGTTTTTATCATCACCTTCTCTTGCCTTTCTTCCATACCTTTTACACCAATAACCAAAATAGAACCTTTAACTTTTTTATAGGCCTACTTTTCTCATTACTATCATCCCCTCTCCCTTCTCCCTTTAAACAACAGCCCCAAACCCACACACCTCAAACACACACACACACACACACACACACACACACACACACACACACACACACACACACACACACACACACACAAGCAAATAAATCAATAAAAAACAATACCTTGTGTGATGTCATCGTACAGATTTTGCGTTATCATCCGCTCCACGATTCTTGAAGTATTCGGCAGGCCCGGAATGTCACG
The DNA here is from genome assembly GCF_019202785.1 of Penaeus chinensis. Lineage (NCBI taxonomy): Eukaryota > Metazoa > Arthropoda > Malacostraca > Decapoda > Penaeidae > Penaeus > Penaeus chinensis. Next base: position 36,481,467 of record NC_061837.1, read on the forward strand.
GATTTCAGGCACATCTCGGGGGTTTCTCGGGGTTTCCGTGGGGGGTGGCGTGCTTCCGGCGCATTGCTGGGGGGCGGGATGTGCAGGGTGTGGAGGGAGATGTAGATATAGATAGATGGATAGATAGATGGATAGATAGGTAGATAGATAGATAGATAGGTAGATAGATAGATAGATAGAGATAGAGAGGGAGAGAGAGAAGTGGAGAGTTAGATTGATAAATAGATTGATGGATAGATAGATATATAGAGATTGAGAGGGAGAGAGAGAAGTGGAGAGTTAGATTGATAAATAGATAGATGAATAGATAGATATATATATATATAGAGAGAGAGAGATTGAGAGGGAAAGAGAGAAGTGGAGAGTTATTTTGATAAATAGATATATGGATAGATAGATAGAGATTGAGAGGGAGAAAGAGAAGTGGAGAGTTAGATTGGTAAATATATAGATGGATAGATAGATAGATAGACAGATAGAGATTGAGAGGGAGAGAGAGAAATGGAGAGTTAGATTGATAAATAGATAAATGGATAGATAGATAGATAGAGATTGAGAGTGATTGAGAGAAGTGGAGAGTTAGATTGATAAATAGATAGATGGATAGATAGATAGAGATTGAGAGGGAGAAAGAGAAGTGGAGAGTTAGATTGATAAACAGATTGATGGATAGATAGATAGAGATTGAGAGGGAGAGAGAGAAGTGGAGAGTTAGATTGATAAATAGATAAATGGATAGATAGATAGATAAAGATTGAGAGTGAACGAGATAAATGAAAAGTTAGATTGATGAATAGATAGATGGATAGATATATAGAGATTGAGAGGGAGAAAGAGAAGTGGAGAGTTAGATTGATAAATAGATAGATGGATAGATATATAGGTTGATAGATAGATGGATTGAGAGGGAGAGAAAGGTGGATAATTTGATAGATAGACAGGTGGATATTTAGATTATTAGAGAGACATAGAGAGAAAGTGAGAATGCTATTATTCATACGAAACACATGCCGTATAACTGACAAATATATGCAGATTAAGAAAGAAAGGATACGAGAAAAGAAGAAAAATAAAGACGAAGAAGATGCAAAAAGGAGAACAAAACAGACGCTAAAAAATAAAAAAAGAACAAAGTGTATAGAACAAAACAAGAGAGATGGAAAACAGAAAAACAGGAAACGGTGAAAGAAAGTAGAGATGAAAATGAAGAAATAAAGAATACAAAAGAAAATAAACACCATTTTCTAGCAGTAATTGATGAGACGTAAAAAATAAGAAATTATAGAGGAAGAGGTGGAGAAGAAGGAAAGGGGGAAATGAACAGAGTAAGGAAGAGTGTGAAAAGACGATAACAATAATGATGAAAAAGAAGACGAAGGAGAAGAGAGAAAAGAAGAAAAAAAAGGAGAAAGAAAATTAAAACATGAATACACAAAAAAAAATCCAGTTAACCAACCATCTTCTCCGGCGTGAATGTCTTTTCCTTCTTATCGTCTCTCTCCTTCTCCATCTCCTCTTCCTTTATCTTCTGCGCCTTCATCTCGAAATCAATATTGTAGGCGTCGTAGATGACTGAGAAGCCGACATTATCCGAAAAGATTCTCGTGTTCGCTGGTTCAGTCTGTATCGCTATGTGCTGGAAGGGAAATTGACAGAAAATGTCAGGAAAAAATGAGGATATCAGGATTTTTTTTTTTTTTTTTTTTTTTTTCTTTATCTTTTGATCTTTTCGTGATATAGATCTTTTCTGCTACTTTCTCACATCCACTGCCCCGCCTTCTCTCATTCACCCTTCTCCTCTTTCACATTCGTGCTCATTGAACACTTTCCACCTGCCTTCTTTCTCGACCTTTCCTTCTCCTCCTTCCCCTCACTTTCCTTCAACCTCACG
>NC_061837.1:36493357-36510857 GCF_019202785.1 Penaeus chinensis
GATGTGTAAAAAGGTCACATATCAACAAAACAGTTTATTACTATGAAAAGATGGCTACTCTTAATAGCCGTCTTATTTAGTGAAATTTTACGGATCTTTACCTGAAATGAGAATACATATTTTTCTGCACAAACTAGGCCAAATAAAACATTACTAAAAAGAACTTTTAATATACCAAAGTATGGAAATTTAAAATAAACTTGAACGGTTGAAATTAATGTCTTAAAGTCTTAATGCAGAAAAAAAAATCATTAGACCTTTGTCACTATGAAAAAAAAAAAATGAGTCTACGGGAAACAAATGTCCAAGTATGTGCTTGGGGCAAAATGATTTAAATGATCTGTGTGTTTTTATTAATTTTATGTTGCTATGGATGGGAAAGATGACCCTTGTATATTTCGATATCACATTTTCATTTAATTTGATGTGCTCGTTGCCCTTTCTCTTCGCTTCTCTGAATATTTGTCAATAACCTATTTGGTGGAAATGATAATTCAAAGCTTTTTTCATTAATGCGACTACGCCTCATAATTTCACTTTTTGGACATTGATAGTTTCATATTGACAACAATTCCTGTGGCTTAAATTCTAAACATGACCTTTGACCTCTGTTCCGGATTCATCTTTATGCTGTCATGCAACTGAGTGACAATTTCATTTTATATGATTCATCATTATGCAAATAACCATTAAGATCTAATTCCAGATAAACATACGTGTCTTTGAATAAGTGATTCAAGGGATATTAATTTTATTATTATCATTATTATTATAATTCCATGCATGAGTTTGTATATGTATTCACATTTTCCAGTGATAAAAATATGCGTGCTTTCTCGTAAAACATCAGTTAAATCTGGATACACTAGATACGGCTTAAAGAATGATTGTGTAACCGATCTAATCGACTTCCGCATTTTCTGTGACTAGAATCGTGATTTATTACATATTGTTTATATATCTGCTTTCTTTTTATTCATCTGTCTAGCCTATCTTATTTCCACCAGGATTTTATTTGCAAATCTCTCATACTTGCTGAATTTCCTCTCTCTCTCTCTCTCTCTCTCTCTCTCTCTCTCTCTCTCTCTCTCTCTCTCTCTCTCTCTCTCTCTCTCTCTCTATCTATCTATCTATCTCTCTCTCTCCTTCCTTCCCTCCCTCCCTACCTATGTCTCGCCCTCTCTCTCTCTCTCTCTCTCTCTCTCTCTCTCTCTCTCTCTCTCTCTCTCTCTCTCTCTCTCTCTCTCTCTCTCTCTCTCTCTCTCCTTCCCTCCCTCCCTACCTATCTCTCGCTCTCTCTCGTTTTATCTCTCTCTCTCTATCTCTCTCTCTCTCTCTCTCTCTCTCTCTCTCTCTCTCTCTCTCTCTCTCTCTCTATCTATCTCTCTCTCTCTCTCCACTTACACCCACCCCCTCCCTCCCTCTCTCCCTCTCTCATCACATGATACTTACTTCATGCACGCAGGTCTATTTCCCTCATCATAATAATATTCAAAATCATGCACAGTGATCAAAATCCACATGTCTGCATGATAGAGGGTAACAGACGTAATGTTTATTTTTTCCCATCTCATTATTAACGAGGAGGGAAAAAGAAAACGATTTGTGCCAAAGGTTCTTTCTGTGTTATAAAATGCATGGCAGGATGACTGTAATTGCGTGATTTAGTGGTTGCCTTGTTTGTGATTTTTTTCTGTGCCAAACACACAGATAAAAGCGTCACTGAAGATAACACACACACGTGTACACATTTTATTCTTCAGTTCCTTCTTCTGTATTCTTTTGTCTATATATATTTTTTCTTTCTTTCTTTCCTTCTTTTTTCCTCTTTTTCTTTCGTTTTTTTACGTTTTTTTTTTTTGTATTTCTCCCTATTTCTATCTTATCGCATTTTCTTTCCAATCCCTTATTTATTTCTAATCCTTCCTCCCCCCCCTTTATCTCTCTGTCTATATATACATATACATATATATATATATATATGAATATATATATGTATGAATAAGTATATCTATATCTATCGATCTATCTATCTATATAATATATATACATATATATATATATATATATATATAATCTCTCTGTCTCTCTCTTTCCCATTCCTTATCTCTTTCTAACACTTGCTATTCACATCTCTCTCTCTCTCTCTCTCTCTCTCTCTCTCTCTCTCTCTCTCTCTCTCTCTCTCTCTCTCTCTCTCTCTCTCTCTCATCTCCCGTCCTTTCTCCCTCTTTATCCCCTCTCTCCCTCACCTTCCCATCTTCCGCACTTTAACCCCGAGCTCCGTTAAGCCATTAAAACGCACGCAAACACACACACACGCACCTGACACATTGACAATCAAATTCCTTTACGAACACCTATCTGCGCGGGGGAGCTGCCTGCGTGCATGAGATCCCATCCGTATCATGCACTCTGTCATGTTGAAGAGATCACTGGATACTTTCCGCCAGCATCAAGAAATTTTGCATGATTTGAAATCGTACCCAGACGTGGTGGGTGTCATGATTCAGCACATTTATAATTATATGTTTTTTTTTAATTTTCATTTCTCTTTTTTTCCAGTGGTTATAATTCTATATGATGGTAATAAAGTTAACCCCTTTTCTTTGTCGAGTTTGGTACGATACTTTTTTTTTTCTTTTTTTAGTTTCATGATTTGGGTTGCGATGTTCATGACAAGGATGAAATTTATTACAATAGTTATGCTTATGGTTGCTATTTTTACCAGTGTTTTAGCGGTACTATAAACGTCTTTATTACTGTAATAACTGATATCATGGCTAGATTTTTCCTCCCTATTATCACATCTATTTATAATCCTCTAAATCACCATTGTGATTAAGGTTACCATTCTTATTAAGTTGATTAGTGATTAATCATTGCTTAATCATCATAATATCAGTGATGACGATTATCATCATCATAATTGCCATTTTCCGCCTCGAAGTTCACACAATTTTGACCTCTTTGCATATCTGAAATTACGGCGAAATTCAACAGACGCTTTTGGCTATTAGCTGTTATTCAACTGGAAATGCACTTCCTTTCGCTTTTTTCCTTTTTAATTTCTTTGTTTTTATCTTTGCTTATACCATTACGTATCTATTTAGCATTTTCCCATTCTTATTTTTCGTATAATTTTAATTCCCTTTTTTCGTATGTGTTTATTTGTTGGCATACTTGGCATTCAGTTTCTCTTTTTATTTGTCTTCTCGGCTCTCTCTCTCTCTCTCTCTTTATATAAATATATATATCACAGCCCATCTATCTATCTATCTGCCTGTTTACCACAATATCTATCTGTCTATGCCATCCATATCTCTCTCTCACTATTACTCTCCAAGCGGGCCTTTCCCCCCTTTCCCAACCCCCCACCTCTCTGTCTCTCTCTCTCTCTCTCTCTCTCTCTCTCTCTCTCTCTCTCTCTCTCTCTCTCTCTCTCTCTCTCTCTCTCTCTCTTCATGTTTTTGTCTCTCATTATGCCACATCTTTTCGGCAGGAAAGTCGAAGCTTCTGCAGTAAACTGACAAATCCCAAAAGATGAAAGAACACGCGTCCAAAAGTATCATTCTGGCTCTGTCTTCGCCTTCACTGCAATCATGATCCTCGCTATTAAGTGTCATGAATCGCCAAGGGTGTTTCTGATCTTAGCACGTTCATGTTCTCGTTAATCTTGCTTTCCCTTTCTTTCATTTTTATTTATTGTTCTTCGCATGTCGAATTATCTCCCCGCGTCCATTCATTTAGAACATGATCCTGCAGCATCAAAATGCGGCCTATTTTTTCTTTCTCATTTCTTTTCCTTTTCCTACTTTTTCTTATTTTCCTTTTCTATCTTTTTAGCATAACCTTTCTTTTAATTACAGTAGTTTTACTTCCCTTCTTTACACACTTGATCTCTTTAAATCATATTTGATTTGCTTTTAACCTACCTCCTCTCTTCTCTATCGAAATAATCATGCAATAATTACACTTTCATCCCTTCAAATGACGCCATCCATCAAAAACGTTCCCTCACGCTCTCGAATTAACATACTGTTTATGCTATTATCACATCTGGTATGTTAGTTAGTGCATATAACACCCAAAGGTCAGTCATCAGGTAACATCAAAGTCGTGTAAGGTACTTTCGCGGTTCTGATTACCACTGACCACTTGATGACGTAATCCGTGATGTAAGGTTGTGACGTAAGCGTTTCATGACGTTGCTTGCTTCGTGACGTCATGGATCCACGAGCTTTCCAGGCTTTAGTCAGTCAGACATACAGGAAGCACGCAAGGCAGGCAACCTAAATGCTTGCTCGATAAGAGACAGACGTGTGTCGAGACATCCTCACTTTTTCACCGTTACTTTTTTTATTATTAATGTAGTATTGGCATTCTATTATTATTATCATTGTTCTTGTTGTTGTCATTATCATTGCAGTTATTACTACTATTATTGTTGTTATTATCATTATTGCCATTATTATTATTATTATTATTATCATTATCATTATTATTATTATTATTATTATTTTCATTATTATTATTATTATTATTATTATTATTATTATTATTATTATCATCCTCATCTTCACCATTGTTACCATCATCATCAACATCATCATTATCTTCATCATCATTATTATTAGTAGTAGTAGCAGTATTATCATTATCATCACTGTAATTAATATTAATACAATTATTCTCATCATCTTCATTAACATTATTATTAATATTACTTTATCATTACCATCATCATTATCATGATAATATTACCATTATCCTTATTATAATAAGGATAATGATTATGATAAATATTATTTTTAGCATTATTATAATAAATATTATTTTGAGCATTATTACAATAAATATTATTTTTAGCATTATTATAATAAATATTATCATTATCATTATCATCATTATCATTATCATCATTATCATTACTATTATTATCATTATTATTTTGTTTTCATTACAATTATCTTAACTGTTACTACTATGTTATCATTATCATTATCATTTATTTTCTACTTTTTTAACGACTTACATGTCAGCAACAATTTACACCAGTGATATTTACACGAAAAAACACATGAGGCTTGATTATACACACACATCGAATGGCAGTACACGATATGAGTGCGTACGCAATTTATATGATATTGCACACGAGAAGCACAGCACGATATAGCTACTAAAAAGGTACAATGTAATTATATGCACACATTAAATCACGACATGGTTAATTTAATTGCAGATTGTACATCAGTGTTATGTAAATGAAGGTAGCTCTGCGTAATTTAAAAGGAATAATCAAAGAAATATACATAAGAAAGGTAATCAAACGAGCAAACAAAATGTCGTGTCTACATCCATCATCAAAAAAAAAAAAAAAAAAAAAAAAAAAAAGAGCAATCGTGTCCATTAACTTTAATCTGAAATTTTGATTCTGGTCAATGAAAGGTATAAAAAAAAATATGGTAAAGAAAAATGTTAATGAGGATGTTTTGTCAATTTTTGACATATTTAATTGCTTTCTCCCTCCCCCTTCCCCAACCTCTTTCTAATTCTCCTTTTTTTTTCCCCCACATTTTGTTTTATCTTGTTTCTTCTGTCTGATTTCATAATACTGCTAAAGATTAATTACTCTTCCTAAAGTAAATCGCCTGCATTCCCATAAAGAGACAAATCATTATACAATAAAAAATGCTATGTACGTGTGTTCGGGTGCGAGCGAGTACCTGCTTGTGTATCCTAGAATGTGTGTCTTTGGGTCACTTGGCGTCCCCACACGAGTTTGTTTTGATCGGTTAGTAGACCAAACTAAAAACATCGTCGATTCACGGGTCCGTTCTAGCTTTCGTATCCGATGCGTGCTCAACCAGGAGTTATTTCTTATGCTTGTATCAAACTCCAGAAATTATTCCGGTCACGAGGGGCACTAAGGGTACGGATTCCTCTCTCTCACACGCGTTAAGGGAACGAACGCAAATTAATGTCTGATATTCTTTTTTCAGATAATGTATTTGGCGGTTTGAATTGTCTTTCGCAAAACAGGAATGGATACTTTCTCATTAGCAATATCGTGGAGCTTATGTTGCATATAATGTTATATTTTTGGGAATCTTTTTTTTTTCTTAGGATTTTTTTTTTTTTTTTTAAATCTCAAACACGCTATAACAGAGATTAAGATATTAGCAAGACCTATGGCAATATTGTTAACATTGTCTACGAGACCCAATGAAACCCGAATGGTATGTGTTCTTTTGAGGTAAAACGATTCTTCTTTTGAGTCATGAATCTCGTTGAATTATGTCACAAATATAATTTAGAACATTTGTCTTATTTTTTCCATTCGTGCTTGCTTACCTGTACCCGCTTTTCGGCCGTTCATTTTGTTTGTCTGTTTGTCTCTTGATATACTTGTTTATTATGCATTTGCCTTTTCACTTCTTTGTGTCTGCTAAGTTCTCTCTTATTGTGTATGTGTGATATACTTATATTTATATGTATATAAATATACATATAAATACACACACACACACACACACACACATATGTATGTGTGTGTGTGCGTATAAATATATATATATATATATATATATATATATGTGTGTGTGTGTGTGTGTGTGTGTGTGTGTGTGTGTGTGTGTGTGTGTGTGTGTAAGTGTATGTGCGTGTGTGTGCGTGTGTGTGTGCGTGTGTGTGTATACATACCTATATATATATATATATATATATATATATATATATTATATATGTTTGCATATATATGCGTGTGTGTGTGTGTGTGTGTGTGCGTATGTATATATATATACATATATATTTCTCTGTCTGTCTATCTATCTATCAATCTATCTCGCCTTCATCTCTCCGGCTTTAATTTTTTTTTCTTTATTTTTTTATTTGTTTACCTTTTTTGGAGCTGAGTCTGTTTTTGGGAAGAGAAAACGAGATATATCATTAGACTCCTCATCAATCTACTGTACCCCAGCTTGTCGCGCATAAAACTAATCTCATAATCGCAGTGGGATCTGGGGTCTTTCACTCCGAATAATGACAGACAGGCAATTACTAATCCCCCCCCCCCCCCTCAAAAAAAAAAAAAAAAAATCAGACTGACTGTCATCCAGTTCTGACAGTCCGGTGACATTTTGTTCTTATCGAATTCATAGGAGTGTTTGAATAACATGATAAAATGTTACTCTAAAAATGTAAGAAATTTTTTTTTTCTTGGGGAGGTTAATTTTTTTTCACACCTCACCTCCGTTATGAATATATTTCAGTTATATAAATAAAGATAAAGATATAGATATGTGTGTGTGTATATATATATAAATATATACGCACATATATATGCATATATATATATATATATATATATATATATATACATGCATTTATATATGTATATATATATATATATATATATATATATATATATATATATGTGTGTGTGTGTGGGTGTATATACATACATACATATATATATATATATATATGTACACACATATGAATGTATGTATATAAATATACATATACATATACATAAATACATATATATGTGTGTGTGTTTATTTACATATAGTGTTTATCTTTATATTTCATGTATGTATACACATATGTGTGTGTTTATATATATGTATATATATATATATGTATTTATATTTATATATATATTATATATATGTATATATATATATGTACACATATTTATACGTATACATATATACATACACACAGACAAAATCATATATATACACACAGACAAAATCATATATATATATATATTTACATTTTGATATGTATAAATATATATATATTTATATATACATTTGAATATATACATATATACATATATATGCATATATATATATATATATATATATATATGTGCGTGCGCGCGTGTGAGTGTGTGTGTGTGTGTGTGTGTGTATGTGTGTGTGTGTGTGTGTGTGTGTGTGTGTGTGTCTGTCTGTCTGTGTGTATACATGTGGGTGCATGTGTATGTGTATGTGTATATATAGATATAGACGTATATATGTGTATACATATATATATATGTATATACACATATATTTATACAAACACACAGACACAGACACACGTATAGACGTATCTGTGTGTATGTGTTTATGCGTTCTTTGTATTCGATTGCGTGCCAACGCATAAACATACAAGCAAATACTCCGATGCGTTTCTTCTTGAGTTTCAACTTCTTGAGCCGAATTGCACAAGTTGATAAGGCAGTTTCGGTGTCAACATGCACGTACGCGGAAAAACCGTTTGTTTTGCTCCCCTAAGCGACCGCGATGGATCCGTTGCGTGTGTGGCCAGCGTGCCGCGAAAAAGAAACTCACTCTTTCTTGTCCTTCTTATTTATCTTCCTTTTCTGTTAGAGGTTTTATATGACTGCAGCTTAAGGTACTTCTATAGATATTAGTCTTTATCGTAAGGGATATCTATGATTTACGGATTTATGACCTGTTTTTTTTCCTCTCTCTCTCTCTACTTTCTACTTCTATATCCCTCTAGCCTTATCTGGCGCTGGGTCTCGACTAGAATTAAGGATTTTCGTCTTTTGGCCAGACTGAAAGCCTTAACTAGGGAACAAGGGAGCCAGACATCGAAGTGTTTTGTCCAGATCCTGTGATTATTATTCTCTTTCTCCTCATTATTATTATTATTATTATTATTATTATTATTATTATTATTACTATTATCATTTATCATTATTATTGATGTTTTATTTGTTTGTTGCTTCTGTTGTTATCACAAGGAGCATTAATACAATTATTATTGTTAGAATGATAATTATAATAATGATGATAATGATAATAACAATAATAATAATAATGATAATGATGATAATAATAATAACTATAATGATAATAATAATGATGATAATGATAATAATAATGATGCTGATATTGATAATAATAATAGTTATAATAATAATAATGATAAGGATAATAATAATGATGGTGATAATGATACTGATAATAATGATAATAATAATGAGGATGATAATAATAATGATAATAATTATAATGATACTACTAATACTACTACTACTAATAATAACAATAATAATGATGATGATAATGATAATAATAATAATAATAATAATAATAATAATAATAATAATAATAACCATTATAATGATGGTAATGATATTGATAATAATGACAATAATAATGATAATAATGACAATAAAAATAATAATATGATAGTAACAATAATAATAATAATAATAATAATAATAATAATAATAATAATAATGATAACAATGATAATAGTAATGATGATGATGATGCTGATGGTGATAATGATAATAATGGCAGTAATAATGATACTGCTACTGATAATGATAATAAAACAACAACAATAATAATGATCATAATAATAATAATAATGATAATAATAATAATAATAATGATGATGATAATAATGATAATAATAATAAAATAAATGTTAATAATAACAATAATAATAGTAACAGTAATAGTAATGATAATAATAATGATGATAATAATCAGAAGAAGAACAAGAATCTTCTCTTCTTCCTCTACTGGCTGTCTCCCGTCTCAACGGGGTTGCCGGTGCGGACACATGTTTGTCCGCATCATGATGGATTTGGCAATGTTTTACGACCGGATGCCCTTCCTGCCGTCAACCCTCCTCCAGAAGAAGAACAAGAATGAAAACAACAAAAACGGCAATAATAATAAAATGATAATAACAATAATAAGGGAAAAAGGCTTTCCAAAACAGGCAGGCAGGAAACTGAAGCACAGTCGACAGGGAATTGCCCTAATACAGAAAAATACACAGAAGTGGACACTAACATAACACTTAAGAAGAGAAGGTAGACAGATATCAGGACCTAGCAATCGAATCCATGGGAATCCACAGTGATTACCCATCGTGACTGGTGCACTTGGAACCATCTTGAAGAATGCAAAAGCCAGGCATGGAAAATGAAACTACGGGACGTGATTGGAAGTACCTAATTGTCAACCATCTTCGGAACAGTTTACATGTTGCATGGATGGGTGTGTTTCTAAGGGATGGAGCCGATAACGTAGAGGGTCCAGAACGTATAGAATATTGGAGAAAAATACGTAATAAAGGGGATAATAATGATGAAACTTATGATGATGATGATGATGATGGTGATGATGATGATGATGATGATGATGATGATGATGATGATGATGATGATGATGATGATGATGATGATGATAATAATAATAGTAGCAGTAATACTAATAATAGTAATAATAATAATAATTATAATTATAATTATAATAGGGATAGTAATGCCAATACTACTTCTAATACTAATGATTATAATAATAATGGTAATTATAGTATCAGTAGTAGTAGTAGTACTAGTAGTAATAACAACAATGATAATAATGATCATAAAATGATAATCATGAAAATAATTTAAAAAAAGGCAAGGATGACAAAAAAGATAATAACTATAATCATAAAATAGTGACAATTATGACGATAACAAAAACCACAAAACCAAACCCTATCAGTGATAACAACACTGGTAATTAACCTATGAAATAACGACAATGCATGCTTAATGAGCACTTCATTTCTATTCACGGGTTAGATGGCTTATGACGTCACGACCACTCGACACACGCGCTCAATTTTGAAGTCTTATATCTCTTTTTTAATTTTCGTTTGTCATATTAGTTATATTATGGAGTGATTCAGCACATTTATCATCCACCAAAAATGGTACATTAAAAAGATATTACGTCTGCAGTCTCTGGGTTTCGTGCAATCGTAATGCAAAATATCATTCTAGACAACATGAATGATTTTATAGTGATATTTCGATAAAGTGTTTATACTGACATTTTGCAGTGTATGATTATTGTTTTTGTACCCTTCATATTCAGTAATAAACATATTATATATGTGCACCGTGTATATTATATAATGTATACATGGCGTTAGTTTATGAAAATTATATAAACTGCATGAAATATTCCAGTGCATTTACTTACATATGAATATAAGTGTTTAGATGTATTTATGCGCGTGTGTGTGTGAGTGCTTTGTGACCGCGCATATGTGTGCGGGTGTGTTTGTACGTGGGCGTGATGCATGTGCGTGTGCCTGACGCATGACGGCGCACCCACGCACGGAAGGTCATGCAAAGCATCTTCCTCCCCCGGCGCGCCCCGCGGCGAAATTGCCTCGGGGGGAAAAGGAACGTTTCTTTGACCTTTGCTCTTTTTCCTTCCGTTTCACGTAAGCAAGGGAAGGGAAATCACAAAATAAAAGGTGTAATTACCGTTAATATTTTGAAATAATCGAATAACTGTTGTATCTCGTGGCCTCGTTTTGATCGCATTGTTCTCTGCGTCGAGACTTCTGCTCCGAGGAATCAGCGCCTCGAGATCAGATGAGGTTAACCTTACTCTCCGCCTGCCTTTTCCTATAGTGTCGGTTTAGTCCTTTATTTATACATATCAGAAAGACAGATAGAAAGACAGACAGACAGATAGATAGATAGGCAGATAGGGCAAACAGACAGACAAACATAGACAAAGAGAGAGAAACAAGGAGGCAGGAGGAGGGAAAAGGAGGGAGAGGGGTTCAGCCAGGCCACTCGGTCAGCGGGAATCGATCTCCTAAAATGTCGATCACAGGGTTCGTCTCCTCGAGGTTCTTGACTATCCAGGTGAGGTCAGGGTCACTAGACCGTTGGGAAGAACACATTCTTAGTGTTACGATCGATATTTGAAGCTATAGCATATTAAAGGCGATGTCTGTAACAGCTGATGTATTTCGTTTGTCAATCTTTATGACAGTGTCAGACAGGTATTACGTTGCCGCTCTCTGTTTCATTGGTCAATGCAAAAGATATCTTGGAATATAGTTTCCCCTTTCATCCATTTATATTATATATCGATTACATCATACATCGATTACATCTGTTTTTGCGTGTTTATCTACCAGACTTGACTAGATACGCCAAAACGTATTTAATTATATTCACTGTGAAATCGTGATTTTTGAAAGAAAGACATGACAATGCTACTCTTTCAAATTGGCGTATTTGCGTGACTTTGTACCCATAGATTTATATCTCACATGAAAACCTGGATAGTAATCTATATGGCCAGAAGCAAGAAATCGGACGCGGCCAAAAACGTGTGACAAAGACGAAAGCGGTAATCTTGCTCAATACATCAACATCAAGTCGACGTTTCGGACGCTATCAAGTAGTCACGTGACTGGACCTCAAAAAACAACAACACGAAAATCTGTAGGAAAGGGATTCATATGGGAGTTTAAAATCGTGTTGGATGGCAATTTGGCAATGCTTTATGTTCATTTTTATTTTCATTTTATACGCAAGAAATCTAAAAGACGCATTTATTACGATGTATGCAGATAATCCCTTGCTTGGTGACATGGTAAATTAGCTCCACCCATTGCCCAATTATCAGACAAAAGCTTGTGTTTAAACCGGCATGTAGGGGATGGGAGGGGGTAGAACGCAAAGATTCATTAAAGGTGGAAAAAAATGGATAAGAAGTATATTCGTGACCAAATTTTATTTACATTCGTGCAATTAGGTTGTTTTTTTTTCTTATTATTTTCTTTAATAACTGAGACTTTTTCCTCATGCGTGTGTGCTAGAGTATGTGTGTGCGTTGTATATAGATGGTTTAAATGTATAGAGTGATTAGTATGATACTGGAAGCATTTAAGTCTCATTATCGTGCAAAATAACGTTTTATATTTTAGTTATATTTTTTCTAAGATTTTTTTCCTTGCTTTGTTTCTTTCCTTTACCTCTTTTATATTCATATCATTGCTTATCTGGAAGGCAAATATCCTTTCCTATTGCGTTTAGTTCATCAACCTTTTCTCACTTCTTTTTTCCATGTCAGAGTATTCTACAACAGTCCGTTAAAATCTCACCTTACAACCTTCAGTGTTAAAATAATAATCTTTTGGATTACAGCGCCACTTGGTATGAGTCTAATGTTATAGAAAATACATATGATAAAGGTTGGTATGTTTATAAATTACATAATTGAAGTTTTCTTAACATGTCTCTTATATTTCTACTAAATATGATTTCTTTCTGGTGAAAAAAAACAGCATCAATCTTTCAAAATATTGTTGGAAAACGTTTTCTGTTTCACTGCGGTTTTAGCTTCGGGGAAACCAATACAGTTTTCTATAAACCTTTTCATATCAAAAAAAGAATTTCCAGAATATCTATCAGAGTATTGCAATAAGAAAATTGTGTATAGTCTCTGGGGGCTGATGAATCGCGTAATATTTCTAAAAGTAGAATGTTGTCTTTCATTTTTGTGTATTTATTGAAGTCGAAAAAAATATATCTGCACACATTGGATGAGGAAGAGAATGATCTCTCTCTCTCTCTCTCTCTCTCTCTCTCTCTCTCTCTCTCTCTCTCTCTCTCTCTCTCTCTCTCTCTCTCTCTCTCCTATTTAAATCCCAGCAATCATCACGTAAACAAGAAAAAAATATTTTATACAATTAACTGATACGAAATAATTTAATCCACACGAACTCGGATGTAAGTTACGCGAACGTACGTAAAACTTATGCGAACGATGAAGAGCAAATACCGCAAACTAATCGTACTTTTCTATAACGTCATAAATAACCTTTTGACTGACCTTTGACCTTTTGTTAGTGAAAATGAGATGCTTTAGTACAGTAAAGGAATATTGTCCTTCTGTGGCGTGGAGTTTCAATGAATCATGATTTTACATGGTCGTATTTCTTGTGATTACCCATATTCTTCTGAGTGAATTTGTTGTATGTATTCTAGATTAAAGCATCTATAGATTCCAAATAGATATTAGTAAACAATAGACCGATAGATATGAGTGTACATAGATGCGCATAAAAAAGAAAAAAAAAGAAAAAAGTATATATACACATATACATATATACATGTGTGTGTATGTATATGTATATATATGTGTGTGTGTGTGTGTGTGTGTGTGTGTGTGTGTGTGTTTGTGCATGTGTGTGTGTGTGTGTTTGTGAGTGTCCTGTGCACAAATACCTTCGTCCTTGAAACTGAAGTAAATGGATCTGTCTGATTTCCCGTCTCTCGTCCGCATTAGTTCCACGTCCATGAGCGAGGTCAATTATCTTATTTTGAAAGTTTGAATGTAATCTAGATAAGATGTGTATGAGTGATTTATTACTGTTGTTGTTTTGCAAAAGTTGCAAGGCTAATTTTCAGCAGACACGGTGATTATGCAAAGAAAGAAGGCAAGAAAAAATACATCATTACAGTCCAGGAAGATTTTTTTATACACTTAATATGCTGTACCTTTGTGTGTGGGATTTTTTTTTTTTTTTTTTTTTTTTTTACTTATATGGGTAAAACAACAAACTCATTTCGATGTCTTCTTATTCTTAAATTGCCACATTATGAAGAAGTAAATTCAGATACTAATGGAAATGTTCTGGAGGCAAGAATAATATGTAAACGTAAGATGCATGTTTTTTTGGTTACATAATCCAGATTATTATCGCTTTTCAGGCTAACATGTTTTTATTTTCATATTCTCACACTTTTTTTCCCTTTCGTAACCATTTATAGATGAATTATTTAAATACGTTCAAATGAATAATATAAGGACCGTGGCGATAAGAAAGTACAGAAGTTTATCAATGAATATAAATTGGTCCAAAGAGGAAGATGTAATGATTCGAAGTTTCGAGTCATCATGGAGGTATTTCATGCAAAGTCAGGCAGGTTGCAAGCAGCTGAAGTAAGAGTAGTCATTCGATTCCTTTGACGTGTCGCTATTTTCAGAGACAATTATCCGCACGACAACTCCGGGAATCTTAAGCCTACAAGACGAGATTGTCTTCGCTCTCTCTTTATTTCTTCATTTCTCTCTCTCTCGGTCTCGTTCTATCTCTCTCGATCTGTATTTCTCTTGTTTTGGTTGCGCGCGGATTTTTATGCATCTTCCGTTTTCATTTCCATATTTTTTTTTATTTCATCACTCAAAGTGGTTTAATTTATGTTCATGCATATGTTCCCTTGTGTGTACTTACGTGCGGATGCCTCGTCCCGTTTCGTCGTGATAGAATGCACCACAGTATTCACATCATACAATAATACATGGCTCTTGTAGGTCTCTCTCTCTCTCTCTCTCCCTCTCTCTCTCTCTCTCTCTCTCTCTCTCTCTCTCTCTCTCTCTCTCTCTCTCTCTCTCTCTCTCTCTCTCTCTCTCTCTCTCTCCCTCTCTCTCTCTCTCTCTCTCTTAATCCCACATTCTGTTATAACTCACTGCCGTACCATATACAGTAGACACCCAAGCCGTTTCGATTTTACTTACACCATTGCGTTATAAATACTTGCCAATCACGTGACCTCGAAACCTGCCAATCACGTGACCTCGAAACCTGCCAATCACGTGACCTCGAGACAATATTCGTTAAATTTCAGGACGAATGACTACTTGCTAATGGCTCAGTGTATTAATGTCATAATAAAGAGGTTACTGATTATTTCACTTGGTTTAGTGAAATAATAACCTCTTTATTATCATCATTGTGGCTGTTATTACTATTATTTCTGCAACTAATAATACGATCATAATAATTATTGTTAATATCATCACAATCCTCCTCATCATCATCCTGATCATCATTATCATTATTATTATTATTATTATCATTATTAATAATAATTATATTATTATCATTACTATCATTAGTATCATTATCGTCATTGCCATCATCATAGTTATATAATTTTTATCATTAGTAGTACTATTATTATCCTCAACACCATTATTATTTCCATTATCATATTAATCATCACCATCTTATCACCATTGCCATCCCCCCCCCCCCCATCCTTACCCCATTACCCCCCCCCCCCTTCCTATTTTACACCATGAGCAGACGCGCAAGTCGATGACACGCCGACCACGTTGCTGCATGCCATTTTTTTCCCCCGAGTGACGTGGATTGATCGTTTTTCCTCTCACGTCAAGACAGAGGAAGTCGAGGATGCGTGTTGAGATAATGGTCTCTAATTATACTCAACGCAGGTCACTGTTCTTTGTTTTTTTTCCCGCGTTTTTCCCTCCGTTTTCTTTGGTTTCAGTCTGTATTCCTTGTTTTCTGATTTTTTTTTTGTTCTGTTTTTTTTATTTTTTGTATCGGTTTTCTTTGGTTTCTGTCTGCTTTCGTCGTTTTCTGATGTTTTTGTCTCTCTTATTTATTATTCGTTTGTGTGTCGTGTATTGATTTTGGTTTGCTTTTCTTTCTTCTCTTGTCACTCTCGTTTTTCTTTTTTCTTTTGTTCTTGCCTATTTCGTGTTTCTGTTCGGTTGTTTCTTTCTCTCCTTTCCTGACTCTCTCTCTCTCTCTCTCTCTCTCTCTCTCTCTCTCTCTCTCTCTCTCTCTCTCTCTCTCTCTCTCTTACTGCCCCTCATTCAGTATAGGCAAGTAGTAGCGGTAGTCGTAGAAACAATAGTAATGATTTAAGTGAATAATAATAATAATAATAATAATAATAATAATAATAATAATAATAATAATGATAATAACAACAACAGCAACAACAATAATGATAATAGCAAAAACATTGATCATGATAATAACAGCAACAATGATCATAATAATAATAATAATAATAATGACAGCAATAATAATAATAATAATAATAATAATAATAATAATAATAATAATAATAATATAATAATAATAATAATAATGCTAATAATAATGATGATGATGATGATGATGATGATAACAGCAACAACAACAATAATAATGATAATAACAATAATAATAATAATAATATCATCATTATTGATAACAATAACAATGATGATAATAACAATAATGGTAATAATAATAATAATAATAATAATAATAATATCATTATTAATGATAATAATAATGTCATTATTATTAATAACAATCATAATAATGATAATAACAATGACAATGATAGACAATGAGATGATGATAACAATGATAACAACAATAATGATATTAATAACAATAACGGTAACGATGACGGTATAAATAATGGCAGTAATAATAATGATAATAATGAAAATAACAACATTCATAATAATAATGATAATGAAATAAAAAATATTAATAACAATAATGATAACTATAATAATAATGATGTTCATTATAATGCTAATAATAATAACAACATTAGCAAAACAGTAATAATGATACTGATGACACTGCAGCTTTAATACGAAAGAATATAACAATGACAGAATCAGTAACAACATTGTAATCAGCCAGAGAAGACAGACGCCGATGGAAATGACATTTCTCTTGTGTCTTCGTGTTATTAGTTGCACCAAACATCTATATCTTTGAATCTGCTTGTCTCTGCCATAAAGTGTTTATATCAAACACACACACACACACACACACGCGCGCGCACACACACACACACACACACACACACACACATGCGCGCACGCAT
>NC_061837.1:36513357-36520857 GCF_019202785.1 Penaeus chinensis
TATGATTATTGACACCGTGCTTATTACATTAGCAATTGTAATGGGAATATCAAATGATAATTTTACAATTATCATTATCATTACCTATTATACCTCTGTTACTATTATCATTATTTGTGTGTTATCGTACTCTTAAACCATCCTCACTAATTTGTTTTATTATTACTATTACTGCTATTTTTGTCATTACTATAATATTAAATATTATCTTAATCATTACCATCTACTATTGCCGTTATAAATTTTCTATAACCAATATAAATATCATTAGTGTTGGCATCATTGTCTTCACTTTTACATTATCATATTTTTCATTACCATTATCAGTTACTAATAACTGTTGATTATTAGTATTTTCATTATTGTAGCCACAATATCATCTATCATTTAACTGTTAAATTTATTGTTAGTTTTTATTTGTGTCAAACATCCATTTACTTTAACGGAATTATCATTTTACACAATTATTAACTTTGATAAACGTCTCCACTTCATATCTTATATCTACCTATTTTGTTCGTATCCTAATTAACTGGCCATCAACGTGTCATAATTATCTATCCCATCACTTAAATCACTGATACATTTCCAGACATAAACATGCTTTGATTGCAGGCACAATTATTCCAATCTGCCATGAATGCAAACATGACCTTCCGCACTTCCCGTGACCTCTTGGCGATTTCCGAGTTTGAGTTTTTTTTTTTTTTTTTCAACCTTTATCATGATCCTCTCCAGTTCTTGTTTATGGTGGACTCTTTCGTCACTAATATTTCCCTCGCTCCCTTCTCTGCTATTGTTCTATTTTATTTCTTTTTATTTTCGAGTTATTTCTTATATATATTTTTTTTCATTTTCACCTCATCTTCCCCTCAAGCGTTTCATAACCTCTTCAACAGCTACGACTTTTCACGACCACTCGATCTTCACAGTAAAATCCCCTCGCAACGATCCCCGGGCCGGGCGACTGCAGCTCAGCGATTTTTCATGACTGGGTTGCGTCATGTTTATGCGTGCCTTCTCTTTGCGGCTTTCGTTGGCGTCATTTTTGCTAAGCAGAGGGTGAAACATATGTGTGTATGTGTGTGTTTATATAAATATATATATATCGTCATGTTTATGCGTGCCTTTTCGTTGGCGTCATTTTTACTAAGCAGAGGGTGAAACATATGTGTATGTGTGTGTTTATATATATATATATATATATATATATATATATATAATGTTTATGCGTGCCTTCTCTTTGCGGCTTTCGTTGGCGTCACTTTTGCTGAGCAGGGGTGAAATGTATATGCGTATGTGTGTGTTTATACATACACACACACCCACATACATACACACACACACACACACACACACACACACACACACACATATATATATATATATATATATATATATGTATATATGTATATATATATATATATATATATATATATATATATATATATTCATGTTTATGCGTGCCTTCTCTTTGCGGCTTTCATTGGCGTCACTCTATATATCATCATTAACAGCCTGAATCAGTCCAGTGCAGGACGTAGGCCTCTCCCAATCTTTTCCAACTTGGTCTGTCTTGCGTTGTTTCCAGTCTTGGTCCCCAAATTTCGTTACTTCGTCACGCCATCTTGTCACTGGTCTACAGCTCAGTCTGTTACTTTCTTTATCCATTTGTCGTCCTGTCTCTGTCATTTTTTTCTTTTTGATGCTCACAAGTATATCTTCTACTTTTGTTTGTTCCCTGATCCCCGTTGCCCTCATCCAATTTCTTAGGCTAATTCCCAGCCATCAACCTCACCATCCCTCTCTGGGCATTTATTAGTTTCCTCTCCAGTAATTTAGTTGTAGTCCATGTTTCTGATCCATAGGTCATAACTGGGAGGACGCATTGTTTAGACTTTTTTTTTTAAACATTATGGCAAGAAGCCTCTTGGTATGCTACTGTGTCTGCCGAAAACGCTCCAGCCTAGACTGATGCGTCGCTTAATTTCCTCTCCGCTAGATGTGTTTGTCAGTACGAGTTGCCTTACGTATGTATACTTGTCCACTACCTCTAACACTTCACCTTGTACCAGTATATGTTCGAATTGATCTTATTTTTTTTTTTTTTTTTTATCTTGTTCATACCAAGTCCGACTTTCTCTATTCAGATCGTTTATTAGTTGTTGCATTTCATTTGCAGATTCACTGAAGATAACAATATCATCTGCAAGTCTTAGATTGCTACGTCCATATAGATACATATATATACATATACATAATGTACACACACACACACACACACACACACACACACACACACACACACACACACACACACACACACATATACTACCCTCGGTAGTAGAGGTAACACCGGTTGACAAGTGTATTATGGTAGTGAGACTGAAGCATGCTTTTGGCTTTGTGTCTCTGTGTGACACTTTACGTCACACAGAGACACACACAGACAAACTCAATGAGAAAGTAGTGTTCTACACCAAACTCACATCTCTGGCAGACAAATGTCCCAAGGCGAGACATTTACATTGTTCTGGGCGACTTCAGTGCGGTATCCGGCAGTGATCGATCTGGCTATGATATACATGTCGATCCCTATGGCTCGGGAGCTGATCCCAGAAGCGAAAACAGCCGGAGTGCCGAGTTCTGTGGCACTGACCATAGTAGCTCTGTGAAACACTCGATGTAGCGCAGGAGTCCAATGGCTAACGCTCTCGGGCAAGGCAGATTTTCATCTCCCTGGAGGCCACAGAAGTATGCTACATAGCTCGGCTGAATGGCAATTAGAACTTGAATCATTCCTTGGTGCACAGGGCTTTGACATCGCTGAGAAGGTACAAGGAACAGTCCATTAAAAACCTTGCTGAGGAGGTTGAAGGGCATTTCTTGTAAATGAACTTCGCCCTGAGAAAACTGAATTCTAAGCCCTCCTTGCAGATGACTAAGCCTGCTCATTGAATGAACAGAACATCTGATATCATGGGAATATCAAAGTCACAGACCTTGACTTTGCCGATGATTTTGCTATCCTATCTGAGTTCTGGAATAACTGGTAGCTGCCCTTGAGGCAAAGCCCTTGGATCTAGAGGTATCCTGGACCAAGACCAAGATTCAGGATTTTGGGGGTCCATTAAGGGAACCTGTTTAGTTGATGCATGCTTGCGGTGGGTACGTTGAAGTCACAGAGAGCTTTACATAGTCCATGTCTCTGGGCTGTCAGACCAAGAAGTTAGTAGATCAACAATAGCATTTGGAGCTATGTGTCTTCTAGGCCTTGATACTGCCAATTTTACTTTATGGAAGCGAAACCTGGATGCTATCTAGTGCCTTGGTGTCTTGTCTTGATGCCTTTTGTAACAAATCCCTACACCGGATTATGGAGCACAGTTGGCAGGACCAGGTGTCCTACCGACGGTTAAACCGTGAGAATGGCATGGGACTTGTTACTTGCATAATCCGGGACCGCTAACTAGCCCGTTTCCCTGTGAATGAACCTGCCCATGAAGTTGTCTCTTTGTGAGACAATCCTGGGTGGAGGAAGCGCATGGGACGACCTAGGAGGTCATGGTTTGACCAGCTCGACCAGTCTGGTCGCGAGGAGTTTGACATGGCCGAGGCCTGCCTAGGGACTCACCATGAGGGACCCCCGTGGCTCAAAGCGAAGGGTGGATGCGGCCATGCGCCCCCGCCAGCGTTAACCACGGATGATACACAAAAACATACACACATACACACACACACACACATATATACACATATATATACACACTATATATATATATATATATATATTATATATATGATATATATAATATATATACATATGTATATATATACATATAGGCCCACTTTTAAATATGTGATCTAATGTTTTGAGATACGTGCCTCTGGGAATAAGCGGAGAAGATATTACTTATCCGCATAAAACAAATTGTTAAATTGTTAAAGTGTTGGAATATGTAAGCATGAACTATAAATATAGAAGTGTCATTTTCAAAAGGGTATGTCTTTTGCTATTAATCAAAGTAGCAATATTCAATAATAATTAAATTATTTGATTTTATTATAGTACATACTTTGCGAGGTTTGCAGGTGTATTCAGGTGGTCATGTAAACAAAACAACACAACAACCGTACACGACAATTGATTACATACTCTGCCATAGGCGCACACATACATAAACAGACACGCAAATTCATATACGCTTACGTAACCAAACACGCAAAGTAGTATACGAGAAAGTAAGCTGACATGCAGAGTGCCGTACGAGCAAGTGATCAGACACGCAAAGTGGTAGACGATTAAGTAAACACGTAAACAGTCGGTCTCACGCTAGGGAAAGCAATGTGATAGCTGCCGTTTTTACACACATACGAACATTTATGCGATTTATGCGTGTGTTCCATTTATGCGCGTGTGTGGAACATCCAATTTGCAAAACTTAAAAAGGTCTGAATGAGAATAAATAATTCCACATTGAAAGAAGCGTGATAACATATATTGCATCTCATTTATACTTTTTCCTACAATGAACTCTTTTCATTTGCAATTAGTCTTTACACCAGCTGAGAAATGGGAGAGTGTAACTAGTTTTCCAGTTTAATGAGTATGCTACTTTTGTGTTATACTCATTTATATGTTATAAGGTTCTCTGTGTAATTAAATTCCATATCTCTTGTTCAGAATAAACAAAATATTCTTTATATAAACATACTATAGCAACGCGACAATGGCTTATTTACCTTTTGTCTGTGTGATCTTAATTAATTCGTAAATCTGAGCGAAACTGACGTGTAACACGGTGACAGGAAGCTGCAATATTTTACACCATTCCATTTGTAATTCTCTTTCCACTGAAAAGTTATATAAAATCCATATAATGAAGTAAAAAGAATAAGGAAAGATGAAGTAGAAGAATAAAAGAAATAGATCTTTTCCACACTATACACTATATACATGTATACGTAGATGGATATATATAAGGAGAACAGGAAGAAACGTAGAGCGATATATTGATAGCCATATGAACAAAACCTACCTGATCGTGCATATGATGAATCCGATTGCCATGGAAAAAGTGTAGATTTCTTTTCTTTTAGTTTCAACTCAGCATTGTAAAAATAGAAAGAGCGAGAGAAAGCTATACTTATCTTCAATTAATAATCATTCGTGCATTAAAGGAAAAAAATCTTTTAACACGTATCCTGCTGAATTAAAGAAATATTGTAGCTCTCGACAGCGGACATAAACAACACACGTGAATAAGCGTAAAGACAAAAATGGCGCAAAACACATGTATATCGAGGCCAAAAATTTATAAATAAAGAAAGAAAGACAAAAAAAAAAAAAAAAAACGATGCACAAATACGCAAAACCTGAAAGCTGCAAACAGGACAGACAAAGGAGCGATATAACGAAAATGAAAAGCTTCAGAAAAGCGAGATTCGATTGTTCGGCGCGGACGCCGCTGCCGCAGGACTCAGGCTAAACACCGACAGACGCAATGCAAGTGGGAAGGTATTTAACTAAAGGCGACAGAAGAGCAACATTTCGAAAGAGGAGAAAGAGAGGGGAGAGAGAGAGAGAGAGAGAGAGAGAGAGAGAGAGAGAGAGAGAGAGAGAGAGAGAGAGAGAGAGAGAGAGAGAGAGAGAGAGAGAGAGAGAGAGAGAGAGATATTGAGAAAGAGAGAGATGAAGAGACGGAAAGCGAGAACTATAGAGGGAGAGGGATAAGATTAAAAGAGATAGAGATTGTCAAACAGGAGACGGAAAAGAATAATAGATTTTTTCACAGACGGACGAAAGAGCGAAATGAAAATCGAAAGCAATAGCTTGACAAATGACAAATGACGATCACGAAAATGAACAAATGACGTTCAAGACAGCGCAACACAGCAAGCTCCGGAAAACATGATTTTTTCTCTGGCAAAACATGTATTTAAAGATATATATGAAGATGAATTACCTTGGCTTCACTTCTCCATTGGGTTTTTCTTGCGTCCCCGACCCGTGATAGGGGAAAAAAATATGTTGATAGATTTCCTTTTTTCTTATCATTTTTATTATTATTTTATGTTGATTGATTTTGTTTTATTTAATGCTGATTTTTTATCCTTAAATAAGAAGAAAATTCTGATGTGACTGAATATTACGAAGTGAGATTAATGGAAACATTTCAATAAATTTTAGAATATATTTGGCGTTCAATAACTTATCTATCCCCCACTATATTAGAGGATAATGTCACTTTTCATTAAGAGGTATTACCTGTATGTTCATGCATAGAATAATTAAATTAGCAGATACGGTCGTACATATGTAAAAATATCTGAAATTTGAATTTCAATGTTCAATCAATTTGTTACAGACAGTCACCAAACGATATGATAACACAGTTATAAATGACATTTCTGAAAAAAAGAAAATACTGAAGAAATTGCGCTTACTGGTCAAGGTTTCCATCGGCTGCGTTCTCTTCCTTGGTTGTGGCTTCGGTTTCCGCTGCAGCTGCAGATTTCGCAGCATCCATGAGCGCCGAGAACATCATGGCTGAGTGTGGTTTCGAAGGCAGCTAAGAGTCTCCTTATTTCTCTTTTATGAAATTTTGCTTTTACGAAAGTTAGGATATGTTATTGTTTTTTTTCTCTCTCTCTATTTTGGTGGGAGAACTGTAGAAGATTTAAAACTGGATACGAAGTCGGAGTTCACTGCGTAGAGGTCTCTCTCTCTCTCTCTCTCTCTCTCTCTCTCTCTCTCTCTCTCTCTCTCTCTCTCTCTCTCTCTCTCTCTCTCTCTCTCTCTCTCTCTCTCTCTCTCTTTCTCATACATACATGCATATAACTACTAAGAACAATGGAACCTTATGAGCACAAGTAAAAAGAAAAAAGAAAAGGGAAATCCAAGTTCATTTCCCTCGACAAATACAGAGATAAACACATTAGACTTCAAAATTGCAGTCTGTAGCAGTGGTTCTCAACCCTTTCAGTATGGAGACCCCCTCTTTAACCTTCAGTACATCTTAAATCCCCGACAACAATCTTTCCGGTTATTATTTTCAGACAATATGTTTTTGGGCAAAGAGAAAGAAAAATGTATATTCAGCACTGCCTTTCGATTTATTTGTACAAATTTCTTGAAGAAGGCTTCATAGTATGTTCTTAATATGAACACTGACGAACGCCTTGTAAATAGGCCTACATTATCTTCCCCCCCAAGCCTTCGGTTGGGAACCCCTGCTCTAGAAACTTCCCTAGAACAACGTAAGAACACGAAAAAAAAGGAGAAATTGGAACTTCCACGGACACTAAACACACTACACATTCCGAGAAACCTCCTATGGGTTTGAACATGAATAGTAATAATGATAATGACAATAAAAGACACTGACGTTCACACACATTTCAGAGACCTCATAACGGTACGAACACACATCAAGATCAGAAACGAAATGCCACGGACGTTAAAATTAAGCACACTACACAGGACCCATGCTGCCGAAG
>NC_061837.1:36528357-36548357 GCF_019202785.1 Penaeus chinensis
ACCTGCTGCGACTCATGCAACATATTAAAAACCACACACACAAACACACACGCGCATGGGTTTCCCCTCTTCCTTTCCTTCGTCTTCGTATTTGCTTCTCTTCTGGCAACTGTTAAGGAAATCTACGCAGTAGAAACATTCTTAATTCTGCTTCATATGGCAATAATATATATAATGTATATGTATATGTATATAGATATATATACACATATATATACATATATATACATATATATATATATATATATGCGTATACCTGTGTCTGTGTCTATATCTATCTATCTATCTATCTATATATATATACACACACACACAGATATATGTACATGACTGCCGCGATAGTCCAATGGTTAGATCAATGGACTCCGACCCTCATTGTCCCGAGTTCAATTCCCCGCCGGCGTAATCGTAAAAATGACTACTGGTTCTAGCCCGAAAAATATCGCCTTGAGAAGACAAACGCAGGTGTCGCAGGGGAAGTCACCGAAGCGGCCGAACCGCGGTGGATTAGGAATGGCATCCAATTAGGCAAGGGTGACACTACTATTTAACCTCTCACTAGTAAAGTGAGAGAGGCATATGTCCTGCAATGGAATGAATAGCTGTTAAAAAAAAATATATATATATATATATATATATATATATATATATAATATATATGTATACATATACATACACATACATACATATATATATTATATATATATATATCGTCAAACGGGGTAAATAAAAACAAAATACACAAACTTTGATTTATTGATCAGTGTAACAACTGTAGAACTTAATACTATACCTTATTTGGACAGGTACATAAAACCCTTTTAAAAGGCACAAGAATCAATTTTTTATCCTTTGATGTTTACGTAATATTAAAGAAAACATACATTTTTTTTTTTACCCCCAGAGATGGGGTAAAAAATGATCCATTTTCAGGGTAATAAAAAACATAGCAAAATCTTACACACTAATGGAAATAAAACATCACTGTTTTTTATTACCCCATACATGTCCAAATACCTGGGGGAAAAAAAAACATAATTATGTGACGGTGATACTAGAGTTGGCTGGATATTCTCTTCTATGCAGCTTTATTGGCCATGCCTCTCACAAGTTCTGCTCTGAAAATGAATTCCATAACATGCATAACATTAACGCCCCAGTGAAATTATTAAAACATGCAAAAAAGTTAAAGCTGGCTTAAAACAACAAAATTTCGTAAGAGCATTGGCATTTCTCCATAAAGAGTTGTAAGGAAAGGTCATTGATATATTATGTGGCGCACACCTTGGACTGTCTTTTGACGACATGAAGAAAATCCTCCTCCTTTTTTTCTTTATTCTAGGAAGGTGGTTACTTTTTACCCCAAATACCCCTATGTTTTTTTTTTTACCCCGTTTGACGATATAATATATACATATATATTGAATATACATGTGTGTGTGTGTGTGTGTGTGTGTGTGTGTGTGTGTGTGTGTGTGTGTGTGTGTGTGTGTGTGTGTGTGTGTGTGTGTCCGTGCGGTATGTTACACAATTGTATTTATACAGGTATGAAAAAAAAATAATAACCAATCCATTGGTAACCTGCCTCACAAAGGCTCTAGTAACTGTGAATGTATGTATGTACTATATATATATATATATATATATATATATATATATATATAATATATATATATAAATATATACACACATATATATTGAATATACATGTGTGTGTGTGTGTGTGTGTGTGTGTGTGTGTGTGTGTGTGTGTGTGTGTGTGTGTGTGTGTGTGTGTGTGTGTGTTTTGTGTGTGTGTTTTGTGTGTGTGTGTGTGTGTGTGTGTGTGTGTGTGTGTGTGTGTGTGTGTGTGTGTGTGTGTGTGTGTGTGTGTGTGTGTCCGTGCGGTATGTTACACAATTGTATTTATACAGGTATGAAAAAAAAAATAATAACCAATCCATTGGTAACCTGCCTCACAAAGGCTCTAGTAACTTTGGGAAAGAGGAAAATGAGGGGGAACCTTTGGGAAAGCGGGATGATTGTTCTGCGGTGTTGTGTCATCCCCCCCCCCCCCCCCCCAAAAAAAAAAAATAAGAGTTATAGGAGATTTAATAATTAAATGTGGTAATGTTCATTGCTGCTGCATTACACCTTGGGCATAAGAAAATGTTTTATATATGCAGCAATATCATGGGCTGGTTTACATAAAAAACAATTATGTAAAAAACTTGTGGCAGTGTAGCAGTATTGGAGAAGTACTTAACATGAAAAGCTTCATCATGGGATAAATAAAAAATAGAGCAAAAGCCACCAAATTTTATTTCTATTAATGACAGCGAGATAAACACACAATTATTCCCTGTATATATTCATCATTAATTACTAGTTATTAGGATTACAGTATCAGAGAAATCCTTGTTCGTATTGGATAAAACATTAATAAATTACATATGCAGATTCATTTCTTTTCTTCAGAAATGAAGATAACAAAAAAACAGTAACAAGAATATGGAAATATTAATTTAGTAATCATAATCTAGAAACTCAGAAGTAACATCAACCTCTTCTTTGACTTTTATTTCCCCTTCTGGGTCTGAAAGATATGCTGACAGCAACATGGCTGGACTTTGCATAGTGGCCTGTTTACCACCTTTGCTCCATTCCTGATTCTCCTTATAATGATTTAAAATATGGTTTCTATATTCACTTACATGGATACTTTCTTCCACTTCCATGTGACTTTCATTTTCAATGGGAGTATTTTCACTGTCATCACTAGATTGATATTTGCTCTCCTCTTTCAAACCCAGGATTCTTTTCCTTAATTTCAGGCACATCTCAGCTCTCTTCAAGATATGGGCCCATCTCCGGGTCCTTTTTGCAATTTCTGGGGTTGACTCGAAGTCTTCAATTGGGAACAAGGTGTCATTTGATGGCCTTCGTCTTTTTGACCAGCTTGAATTTGTCTGATATTTCCCTGGTCTTTTTCTTTTCTTTTGCTTTGGGCTGCGACGTAGTTTTTCTGCTGTTTTTGCCCTTTTTTTTGATAAACTTTCATTACTTACAGAAGACATTAGATTTGTTTTCACTGAAGGGCATGATCTAATCTTTCTTTTGCAAGGCGACTTCAATGATCTAGGTCTTTTGGAGTTGATCTGGCTCATATTATCTGCTTGTTTAAGACAACCATATGCATCAACTATGTCTTTGGGCAGTTTCTCCAACTGCACAACACATGGCCTGATATTCCACTTAACTAAGGCATGGCAAAGGCCATGAAGTTCCTGAACAGTTAGTTCCTTCATTCTGATGGGATTTCTCCTCATCTCTGAACTTATAAATAAATTGGGATCTAGAATGTTATTTTTACTTGTGAGTGCAATACTTCTGGTAACACAAACATCTTTTACCTTGGAAACTGTTTTTTCATCTATACTGATAGTTGAGGTACCAAGTATCTTTTTTTTCTTTTCTTTCTCTCTCCAATTTGCTTTTACTTCCCGTTTCCTCTTTCGGTTTACATTCACAATATGACTGTCAATGTTTGCATCACTAGCTGCAGTTACTGAGCTTTTTCTTAATAATTTTCCTTTAGCTGAAGCTTTAGTGGCAACTTCTGGGTTAGAGCAATGTGTCCTTCTATCTCTCTGATGCTTGTTGCTACTTTGAATATGTAAATCCGGAGTTTCCTTATTACTTACACAGGAATGTTCTAATTGATCTGATTGTAAAGAACTGTCTTTTGTGCTACAACTGACTTCCGGGATTTTAAAATTCTTATTGATTTTGGCAAGGGGATCAATCAAATTTCCTTGAGTAGACTCAGATGTCTTTGATTTTATTGTTTTATTCTTTGTTTGTAACCCATCTACTGAGATTAAACATGCAGCCTCTTCTTCTGTTGAAACTGTAGATTTATCTAAATGCTTTCTTAATATTCCTTCACTGATTACCTCATGTGCCTCGCCATCAACCTCAAGCATACTATTTTCATTTTCACTTAATTCTGATACTAATGCTTCCAAATGATTTTTACTTTCTACCAGAACATCACTGCTGGTCTCATCTTGCCCTATGTTCCTATCACTTTCTTTGTCAACAACTACATCACTCCTTTCATCCAGCTCATAAGATTTGGTTTCTGGAACAGAGGAAACGCTCGGTAACAACTTCTTAACAATACTAACTGGGATCTGTACCATACCACTTTTCAGACCTTCTGCACTTTTGGTCTCTTGGTTACAAATAGATGAGTTTGCGACTTCTTCAACAGTGTTCTCACTATTAAAACTTCTTTGCCATTGTAGGCTTACATCAGGAGAATGCAGTGGAGCTTCTGTAACAGACAACCTATGGTTCTTAGACTTATGAATGTTGTCAATTTCTTTCACTGCCTCAGATGCCACATGGAGTTCAACCCTAAGGACAGAGTCATCTGAACTGCAGTAAACAGATTTTTCTGAATTGCCCTGTGATATTCTGTGGCACTCCTCACTAATCAGGTTCCCAGGTGTATAATTTCCATTATTTACAAACTCTCTGCTATTTGCATTTTCAATACTTCCTTCATTTCTACTACCTCTTTCTTCAGTATCTTCTATAGTTGCTATGCTTGCTACCATATCTGAATCCCTTTCAAGCCTATTTCCATGTCCCTGTCTTGATTTCGAAAATTGACTGCATGCATTACCTTCATCTTTATCTACTTCACTGTTACTTCTAACCTGCTCTGTAATCAACCTTTTCTTTACCAACTGCTTACTGCCTTCATCTTCAAATAATAAAGGTTCTTCAGTCACAATTGTATTGGTATTCTGAACCAATTCCTCAGAATCTTGAAATGAAATGCTTTTGTTATCATCCTCATCATCATCTTCACACTTCTTTATATTAAGACACAATCTACCATGTGTCTCTAAATCCTCTGATTTGCTGAAATGTGCTCCACAGCCAGGGCAATACCAGTAAGTTGAAAGACTCCGATGCTGAATGTTCATGTGTGAGATGAGCATCTGTTTGTATCCAAACACTGCTGGACATTTGTTACAGCTATACTTTATCACTCCTGTGTGACGTCCCATGTGTGATCGCAGTTTGTGCTTGAACTTGAATTTCAAGTGGCACACTTTACATTCAAAGGGGTCACTGTGTGATTCCATGTGGACCTTGAGATTCCATTTTTTCTTAAAGCTGGAACCACATTCTGCACATATAAAAGGCCTTAAGTTTTCCTGTGAATTCATTTCCAAAAAAAAAAAAAAGAAAAGAAAAAAAAAAAAAAGAAAAAAAAAAATATATATATTACCCTACATATGAATTAACAAATATATAAAAAATATAATACTTGAAAATAGTCATGACTTCATCCCTTGGCAGTCTGTGTCACTATGCTTGCTAGGCCAGCTCGTCAGATCTATAAGAGAAGAAAAAAAAACATATAAATAAACAAACTCCAAAACAGATGTAAAATCACAAGCAGAAAATGACTGATCCACTTAGCAATGTAATGGTCAAAATATATCATAATACAAATCAATAGACAAAATGAATCTACCCTATATATTCATAACTGGAAAAAATATGTATGGTAAAGTTGTATGTTAACTTAGCTGAGCATGAAAATAGCACAAACATTTGAATGATATACATTATCTATCTATCTATCTATCTACATATGTAAACATATATGTATATATATGTTTATATATATATATGTATGTATGTATGTATGTATGTATGTATGTATGTATGTATGTATGTGTGTGTGTGTGTGTGTGTGTGTGTGTGTGTGTGTGTGTGTGTGTGTGTGTGCGTGTGTGCGTGTGTGCGCGTGTGTGCGTGTGTGTGTGTGTGTGTGTGTGTGTGTGTGTGTGTGTGTGTGTGCGTGTGTGTGTGCATGTGTGTGTGTGCGTGTGTGTGTGCATGTGTGGTGTGGTGTGTGTATAAATATATGGACATATATGTGTGTGTACACACACACACACACACACACACACACACACACACACACACACACACACACACACACACACACACACACACACACGCACACACATACACGCACACACATACACACACGTCATCAATCACAAGACTTAAAGGATCAGATAGAGAAAGGGATCCTTTTTAATCTCAAGCAAAATAATAGTATCACCGGAGGGGAGACCCATAATTTCATTAGCTAGGGGATTCAAAACATCGTAACCCTGCCCTGGTGAGGGCATACCTTTACATACAAAGAACAATATGTATAATTACAAACAATTTTCAATGCGTGCAAAAAATATATAGATAAATAAATAATAAATAAAGCCTAAATTTACCCGTAGACATCTATGAACTATATCAAGACATTAATTATTACTCAATAAATAACAAAAATTGTGACTTTACGGTGGTATCTTTGACAAGGCCTGGGTTATCTCTTAGAAAATTAAAAGCTACTTAACGGGAAAGATAAGTTCAAATTTCATAATCTCAGAAGAAACGCCATTACATAACAAATATAAATAAACCATAAATTCATTCAAACCATTAAAAAAACTTCTGAAAAGAACATCAGCTAAATAATCAAAATAAAAAACTTGTAACATTTAGGATAGTGTGTATATATATATATATATATTAATTCTCCTCCTAAAAATCACGGATGTGATTCACCTAGGTGCTTACTTACCAAAGTAAAGTCAAAGTAAAACCTCACAGATTTTGGATGAAAATTCCCAGGTGGACTCATCACCTTCCCAATTTCTGGAAAATAATTAAGAATACAGTTCCTTATCTATTCACTTTTGTAGAATATAATGTGGAACTTTCTGTCTTATGAATGAAAAATCAGAAGGAAATACTTTTATGTGTGGTGTTTTGGCAGAAAAAAATAAATGGTTTGTAGAATTAATATTTTTCTTGTTCATTTTTTTTTCATATTGTTTTCTGATTTTCTAAAATCTTTATTTACATCATTCATTTTTCTTTAATCAACGAATTGGAATCCGTGACTTACTCTTTTCTTATTTGAATGGTACAACCCTGCCTGTGTGACAATGGATTCTTTTCAAAAGTAATTCTTGATAATACTATAGAAAATAAAAGGATTACCTATCCTTGATGAATAATGAATCACTGTAAGGACACAGCCACATCTGCTAGCTAATTGTGTGGTAAGGTCAACAAGCCTTCCTCAAAAATGTTCTGGCAAGATATATAGTGCAGAACACATGCAGAGTTTAATGTTCTCTGCTGAAGGCACAGGGACCTCACATATATATGCTTGACAATGGATCATGTTGCAATTGGACTTCCATGACAGATTGCAAGAAATTTCATGTGGATATGCATGTATGGAGTATAGCATTATAATCATGGATATACATGTATGGAGTATAGCCATTAAAATCATTAGAAAAGATGCACTGAAAATTCAAGTGGATATACATGTAAGGAGTATAGCATTATAATCATGGATAATGTATGGATGTATGTAATAAAAAATGCACTGAAAATTTGGAAAGCCAACACCGATTTCTTCAAAACATGCATGAATTAATGTCTAACATAGCTGAGAACAATAAACATAGCAGGTTTGCAAGCTTTATACCCTGGTGAAATTCAGAAAATATAGATGCATTTTGCTAACAGATTTTAAATTTTGTTGAAACTTTACTACAGGACTACACCTTTCAGGGACTAACACTGTACTATCGAAACTCTGATAGGATCCTTAAACTCTACCCTTACAAAAGTAACCCTAAACTTCCCATGTTCTAAATCAGGAATCTCACATCTTAACCCCCCCCCCCCCACAGTGGTTGGCAGAATTCTTAAAAAAAATATATAAATATTACACACTATTAAAACAATCTTTCCTGGTTCATAATGCAAAATATTTACTTGGTTGCATATTTTTATGAAATACTTTTAAAACACAAATAAGGAGAAATAGCTAAACAAATATGCATAAACTCTGCTTTACATCAGATGATCAGGCAGTGCATGTATCATGACCCCCATGCCTACAGTCCACAAGCCAAAACTAGTAAATCTCCATCACATGTTTCTTATTTAATGGTTATTACTAAATGGATTTAGAACATCCAGCACATCTAAATTTCAAATTTAGATGGAACACAAGGCATATTTACCTATCAAAATGTTTTATTTAGCTATCACAAGTTTGTATATAACAGGATAAATTTACCACTCTTACATTACCAATCACTTTCATCAATCATTGCAATTCTCAAATATTTTTAAAATGTAATCAAATCTACACATATATAATATTTGGTAATTTGAATGATGTACGATAACTGTAGGTCTATTTCAAACATCTGATAAGGTTTTCTAAAACCTTGTGTATATGTTCAATCATTCTGAAATCAGTTTCAAATTATATAGAATTCTAAAGAAATGGATTATTTAAAATCAATAGCTAAGATCATTATTGGATTCTAGAGATTGAAAAAAAATTATGAAGAAAAGGTTCAATACCGCCAGGGAAAATTAATAAAAAATGGGGAAAATGCTGTGCTCATTTTCTAAATTTTTGTGAAATGTCTCTGCACATAGATGGCTCTGCTAGTGCTTACCCACAAAGGAGTCAATTAGTAGACCTTGTGACCTTACCTGATTTGAATTGGCAGGAAAAACATATTTTTTACTGGTACTATGAATATCAATGGTGTTATTTTTATTGTAACCATTATTCTTACTATAATCTTACAAACATTAGTTACAGCAAAATAAGAGAACATAAAGTATTTTTATAAATCAAAGAAAAGGGTAAGCAGGCGAGAAAGGCAGTACTTGTAACTGGCTCATTGGTGACTTAGTACAAGTATAGCCATCTATGTGTAAAAACAATCAAACAAGTAACTCACAGTAGGCATAGCAGGTACGTACACATGATGCTGCCAGAGGGTCGTGTCATCACCCTAGCATGTGCAACCACTCACACCCAATACTAGCATTCCTTGACTTCTCTTTGTAATACTAAAAAAATATTTTGTATTTTCAGTATTATCACTTTCTAAGGTCTATATTTGCCATGTTTTCTGATAAGTCAAGACTGTAGGATATAAAACATATATATATATATATATATATATATATATATATATATATATATGTGTGTGTGTGTGTGTGTGTGTATACACACACGTATTTTGTGTGTGTGTAGTACAGACTCCACAATTCATCATTCTTTTCTCTTTTATCTGGAGAGAGAGAGAGAGAGAGAGAGAGAGAGAGAGAGAGAGAGAGAGAGAGAGAGAGAGAGAGAGAGAGAGAGAGAAAAAAAGGAAGTAACTTTTTATTGCATTCTCCCACATTATCTTATAAAATCAACTTTCATTTCAGAACAAGGTCTACATCACTTTGTGAGTATCACATTGATATAATTTTCTCTGCCAGAATGTGGTTTCATATGTATGTGATTTTATCATATTGTTTAATATATATATATATATATATATATATATATATATATATATATATATATAATTTTTTCTTACAAAAATGTCTCAGTATTTTTCTGTGATATACATCATCACTTCATGAATAAGTTTCTCTGGCCAATATAGTATCATATCATACAATCAGAATTTTATATTCATAATTTTATATTGGTGATGCTACTGATATATCAAGATTATAATTTTCTGTCATATTCATTCCATATTAGTGTGTAAAATATAGTATAGGAGGATGTGCAAAGATTTTTTTTGGTTTCGTAGATTTATTAACGAAAATGTAGTATATGTACAATATATACAAGGTCGTGGCATGAGGAGAATCACTTAGACGGAGATGTGTTTAGTGTGGTATTCCTCAAAGCAGGAGACCCAACAGAGAAGATCATCACACCCTCAACACATCATCTTGGTCATCCTCCTCACGCCATGAGTATTGCTAGTCTGTACCTTCAGTATCACCCGTGAGGCGTAGAAATCTGACAATGAATACCCTTAATTAACCCACTGTCACCAGGGAAGAAGAAAAAAAAAGAGTTAAATGTTTCTGTACATAGATGGCTCTACTAATGTTTAGCCACAAAGGAGTCAATTAGTAGATCTTGTGACCTTACCTGATTTCACCTTTCCTTGATCTATTTATTTATTTTTTACTAATGTCATCAATTTTGATGGTGTTATTTATATTATAGACATTATAGTTACTATAATGTTACTGACATTAGTAGTGGCAATATAAGATAAAATATTTTCAAAAATCAAGGAAAAGGGTAAACAGGTGAGACAAGTAGTACTCATTATTGGCTCATTGGTGACTTAGTACAAGTGAAGCCATCTATGTGTTAAGACAATTAATAAAGTAAATTCAAAGTGGATATGATGGTTCTGGATTAAGATGAGGCACTGCAAGTGGGGAGCAGGAGCAGTGACTGTGTCCTAACCTCTCTACTATGGCCTCCTTGCTGCAAGAGCCCTCTCCAAGCATCTTCTCAAAGATCAGTTGAGTCATATGCCCTCCAAATGTCTTGTGCACAGCAAAGGGTTGACAACTCAAATGTCAAAAAGGTTGAACAAAACCATTATAGTAGATAGTATGGTTGCATCTACTATTTTGGTATGGTGTCTTATCTCTTTGTGAAGTGACTGTGTGGGTGTGAGTGCCCACAGGCATGGCTGGGTGTTGGAGGCTGAAGTTGGAGATCTACAGGGGAGCCTACCGGCTCCCCGTAGTTACAATAATGTTACTGGGCAGTCCTTGAATGCTGCTGCTGTGGGCTTGCTCTGCCAGAGGATCGGGGATTAGAGGATCGGGGATTGCTGATCTTGCTTACAGCCTCTGCGGCTTAAGTACACGAGCGCTGTGTAAGCATGCAGGGAACGAGGGGAGCCAGCTGTCCAATGGGTGCAGACACGGCAGCAGACCTGGCGTGACCCAACCTGGGAAAGTATGCTGAACGTCAGGTTGCGGGCTCGTGCTGTTACACCATCTTATACTATTAGAGGGACCTGCAAGAGATCGGGTCCAAATGAGCCAGCTGATTACTCAAATTGACTCCATTCATCCCAACTACTTTGGAGATTGATACGTTCAAAGCCCCTGTGGAAATGGGTGGCAACCATCTTTTTAATGTGAAGTCAACAGCGTTCTTACAACATACTTGTTGTGCCACATTGCAGGCAAAGGTCAATGTGCCTGTTGGCGTGCTCTGACAGTCCACATCTCCACAAGCTTTTATCTGCAGATTGGTTGGCATGAATTTTTGATTGAAATGGATTGTGTCAGCTGCATTTGTGCCAACTCTCCAAGTGATAGAAAAGGTTTGGGGAGGTATACCAATTATCGGTATGGAGCTCATTCCCTTTGTGAAACATTCCCGTCGTGCCCATTAAGTTTATGACAGTCCTTTATATGAGAACTGGGTGCTGGATTTTGACCTCAATTTCTCCTTCTTCCTCCACCAGAAACCAGGTTGTCCAGGAGCACTCCTACATACTGGTAAAATGTGCCAAAGCCTTTGACAAAGTCCCCGACAGAAAACTGATACTTAAATTATGGTATTACAGGATCACAAAACCAATTCTTCACTGGATCACTGCTTATTTGACGTGTAGACCCGAATGTGTACTACTGGAAGGTGCCTCTTCTAAGTCTGTCCCTGTCTCTTTTGGTGTCCCGCAAGGCAACATTCTTGGCCCCCTTCTTTTCCTTCTATATGTTAATGACCATCCTCTATTACGTTCTTTACTGACAACAGTCTTTTATTTGAACAATAAATACTGAAGACAAGATAGGTCATGGCAAATAACCTTCAGACCCAGCAAATGCAATGTACTGTGTTTCACCAATCTCACAATTATTGCACCTACTCTATACAGCCAACAACTGATACTCCCAGCATCCTACAAATACCTCAGAGTATACCTCTCTAACAATCCCACCTTCAACACTCAGGTCGACTCCATCATGAATAAAGATAATAGAACACTGGGATTTCTGAGGAGAAACTGGTCAATATGTATAGCTGTGTAGTGGCTTACATTAAAAAAAAGTTTTTATTTTTTTTTGCATGAAATCCATTGCTTTCAAGAATTCTAGGTATTGTTCTTTGTGCAAATCAATTGTTGAGGATACATGATCCCCATTTTCATTGCCAATCTTGATTTGATAGTCCCAATAGCAGGGTAAAATAGGCTGAACCAAAAAAGCATAAAAACACCATGAAAAAGTCAGGGAAAGCCCCTGATTGTGAAATACGGTGATTGGGAGGGGGTGCGGGGGTAAAGTTTGTATGGGGGGACCTCTGTGTGGTCCCCCCAAAACCCCCTATTCCACAAGATTGTGATTGATAGGGTGAATATAGGAAATAATGAATATTCCATCTCCTCTAGAATTAACAAACATCCTAACCCAATATCCAGCCTAGCCTAACACTGGTATATATTCTCTAGTCAAAAACAATATGTTCTATTGATATAATAAATCATTATAATAAGTGACTCGGTGAAAACCACATACCTTTATACTATGAGAACGCTGATCTTTTTTAAGTTATGTTAAGTGTCTGAATTATGAATTTCGTTTTGTGACATTCAGGAAACTTAATGTGCTCAGATATCAAACTAGATGGTTCCAAATATATATTCCTTCTTTGGTGCCACTCTATGTCTTACTAATAACCCACTATAAACAAAACATTTCTCACGGGCCCTCATCAAGGAATGGAGTTTTCCAACGCTGTCAAAAGACATGGTTATGAAAATGTGCATGTGCAGAAGATTATTGTATAGAACTGTATATACAAATCTAAGAATCTCCAAAGGAAGTATAATATTAAAAGAACACATTAAAATAAAAGCTTAAATGGAAAAACAGACATAATTACAAAAATATCCTTTTGGCAAGCGTTTAGTAATATATTAACTACTTGGTATAACTGAAGTAATGAGTTATGCAGTCACTGTAGAATTCACCTTCACAATGTAAACAAGATGAGTGCCTTTGTCAGCATTGGGCAATCTTCTCTATTCTTTGACATATAGCACCCTTGGGAAGCACTTGCAAGCATATTGCCATAGAAGAACTTTGTCTTGGTTTGTATCATTGTATCATTTTATATACATTTTATTACCCAACTCTGCCACTACCTTCAACTACATACTGTCTGAGAAACCTACACTACTATACACAGATATTGAACACAGCTTATAACAAAAATGTACTGTAAGGCTGTATGGGACCCCTAGACTAAGCACAACAATGAAATGCTCAAACAGGTGAATACTAGAGCCAACATGTTTACACATGTATACCTGGTATAACAACCCACAAACAAGAAAACATGTACCTGCTCCAGACACCAAGACATGCACCCAGAATCACAATCTTGTACAAGGTCACAAACAACCTTACTGACATTAACCACCACCAATAACTACAAACAGCACATATACACGAAACTCATACAACAGAAAGTTTCTTACATACCACACCAGCACTGATTCTTGCAAGCTTTCTTTCCTCATCCCATACGCGACTGGAACAGGCTAACCCGACGTATGCTCGAATACCTTCATTGATAGACTTCACCAACACACGACACCAATAGCGCCTTCACAATCCCCAACTCTACTCCTACCTTAATCCTTTCCACCAACCCCAGCAACCCACCACATATGTGTGTCATTAGCTTGTAATTGCCCTGCGCTTTACATTTGAGAGTGACATTACGTGTAAGCAATCCGCGGCCGAATCCTCAAATGCGCACAACTAATTCGAAAGTAAACATTCACTATTTTATCATCCCGGTGTCTTTAATTTACACGCTGCATAGTTTTGTAACTCCTCTGATGTATAGTTAACTTACCTACAACTGACAAACAAAAATAACCTTTGATAACAACAATAACAACACCGGACCATAAAATTAATATCCGAATTCCGAACGCAGCATAACTTCAACACAATGATATGGTTTTGTAGATGGGTAGTATAATATAAATGTATAAACTGACACTTCCTCTTACCCCCTAAAAGATACTAAAAAATAAATGCTTCTGCATGACATTTGTACTTGGCCAAAAGGGGAAGATGGCGTCTCCGGGTTATTGGAACGGAGAGAGGCTTATTTCTTGTCTTTACATTATTAGGTCACCAAGAAATGTTCAGGCGTAATATGAATTCACAAAGGATTAATCCATATCTCACAGGGTCACGATAAACAATTTCACATGATAGAATAAGAGTAAACAAAAGGTACAAAATATTTTTATAACAACTTAAATTTCCTAGTATTTATGGCTGTATGCACTTAAAGAGGTATTTTGAATAAAAGTATTTCTCCTTTGCATACACAATATATACTACACATAAATATTTTTGGGTTAGAACAGAGAATTTGAATTTGACTATCGGGCTTTCACGGACAATATTTATATCATCAGACTTGTTATCCTGTCATGTAAACGAACGGATCCTTTTTTCCGTCGCAATCAGGATGAAATACGAATATAGAACAATAATACATGAAACCAGACAAATAAAAACGCTAA
The DNA here is from genome assembly GCF_019202785.1 of Penaeus chinensis. NCBI lineage: Eukaryota > Metazoa > Arthropoda > Malacostraca > Decapoda > Penaeidae > Penaeus > Penaeus chinensis. The sequence continues at coordinate 36,542,859 of NC_061837.1, forward strand.
AAATCGGCCTATGAAACTACGGACGTGCCCGCGCCAACTTTCAAAATCTCACTCTCACTCTCAATTGTGGCCTGGAGTTTCCTGCCGTGGCTGGGCACCACGGCGGGTAAGGACAAAGCCGAGTCACCACCAGCTGACACACGTTAGCGAGTCGACATAGGCCGGGCTCCCCTCATGGGCATAGCCCGGGCGAGGCTCAGCTTCGCATATCGGACTTATCCTTATCTCTCTCTCTCTCTTCCTCTCCTCCCCCTTTCTTTATTTCTCTCTCTCCCCCCCCCCCCCTTTTCTATTTCTATTTCTCTCTCTCTCTCTCTCTCTCTCTCTCTCTCTCTCTCTCTCTCTCTCTCTCTCTCTCTCTCTCTCTCTCTCTCTCTCTCTCTCTCTCTTTTCCTCCCCTACCCCTTTTTCTCTATTTCTCTCTCTCTCTCTTCCTTCCTCCCTCCCTCCCTCCCTACCTACCTCCCTCCCTACCTACCTCCCTCCCTACCTACCTACCTACCCACCCCTCTGTCTCTCTCTCTCTCTTACTTTTTCTTTCTTTCTTTCATTCTGTCTCCCCACCCCCCCTCTCTCTCACACACACAGACACGCGTATATACATGTGTGTGTGAGTGTGTGGGGGGGGGGGGGGAGTGTACATGCATATTCTATCTCATACTCTCTCTCTATCTCTATCTCCCTCTCATTCTCATTCTCATTCTCATTCTCTCTCTCTCTCTCTCTCTCTAGCTTCCTCTCACACTCTCTCTCTCTCCCTCTTCCTCATCCCTTATACCTGTCTCTGTCTCTCTCTGTTTCTCTTTCTTTTTCTCTCTTTACATATTTACATATCTGTTTGGATCTATTCTCCCAATAAAGTATCTGTGATACATGTATTGGTATTGATATCATTTTAACTGTCTTCAAAGAACCAATGTATCAGAATCGCTTTAGCCAATTTTCAAGTATCGATGTATCAGTATCACCTAAGACTGACGCAACACTGAAAACAAAACATTTCTCACTGTCGTTTGACAGGGAATGGATTTTCATGGTGCTGTCAAATATCCTGGTGGCAAAAATGCACATGCGCAGAGGGAAATTGTAAAGAAAAGCATAAAAAAGCTATTAACCCAATGCTATTGGGGAAAATTAATAAAAAATGGGGAAAATGCTGTGCTCATTTTTTATATTTTTTTGTGAAATGTCTCTGCACATAGATGCCTCTGCTGGTGCTTAGCCACAAAGAAGTAAATTAGTAGACCTTGTGACTTTACCTGATTTGAATTGGCAGGAAAAATGTACTTTTTACTAGTGCTATGAATATCGATAGCATTATTTTTATTACAATAATTATTATTACTATAATGTTATAAACATTAGTAACCGCAAAATAAGATAACGTAAAATATTTTTGTAAAACAAAGAAAAGGGTAAACGGTCAAGACAGGCAGTACTCGTAACTGGCTCATTGGTGACATAGTAAAACAAGCAGCTCACAGTGGGCATGGCACGCATGTACACGTTATGCCTGTCGGCATTGGGTTACAACACTTTAAAGAAGTATAACAAAATAAAAGAATATATTAAATACATGAATTAAAAATGCAGGCATTGATAATTGCAAAATAATAACTTAAAAAAGAAAAAGATGGTTTGATCTTCTCTTGTCCCTGCCATGTATCTCCTTTTTCTTCAATCTGAACACCTTCTGCTATAGCTGAAAAGTGCTTCAATTTAAGTCGAGATAACCATTCTACACACTTTTTTTTTTTTTTTCTGACTATCCACTAAAAATTCTGATGTTTTTTTTTTTTTATTTGAAAATGATTCCAGTGAACCTACTGGAAATTGTATATAAATTGCCCCCGAACCCCTTTAGGATTACAACCACATTATTCCAACCACTCCTGGGAAACACCAAATATCCCTATATGAACCAAAAGCCTTCCTAACTCAAGGACTTATTCCACAGATGCCCACCCAATCACCTTCTCTCTGCCCAGCATATGTTGCAACCTTTTTTCTTAACTTCTTGAAATTATTCTTTACTTGTACAGATTATTTCATGTATCAGTGGGTGTAGTTTCTCCCATTTTTTGCCAGTGTAGTAAATTTTTTGCTGTTTTAGTGGGGTCATTATGTTAATATTTATCAAAATATTGTACAAATTTCAGGTAATCAACTTGCAGAGAAAATGTCACAGACGAAAAATTATTTATATTTTGATATTCGGTCATTACCTTCAATTATGTCATTCAACCATTAATGACATAGTATACCTAACATTCACGTACATTACACTGAATAACGGAAACAAGAAAAACAAATGAATGATTGAATGACAATGTGAAGCTACAACAAATAAATAAATATCTAAATAATTAAATAAATAAATAAATAGATAAATAAATAATAATACCCTTCCCTTAGACACGTACACGCAATACATTATCATACATATCCATAACACATACTGCGAAAAGGTATACATACTGAAACATTCCGTTGGATTTCTTTCAAATTTCCTCTTATCCTTGGGTTTTGACTTTCGATGTCGACATTCCCTTTGTCTTTAAGCAATCCTTGATGTAGATGGAGACAGACAAAGCTTCAGCGAATAATTACAGTAACAAATTGACAATAATTGTTAATATTTGGACACCGTGTTCGGAGATGATTCTGCTCCCGAGATGTAAACAAAATAAATTCAAATTTAAAGGTCAAGACCTAAAATAAAAATTATTACTGCCTTAACTACCCAAACGTTATAATGAAATAAAAAAATCCAATTAAATGTGCTTATTTTTTCCCCCATACATTTGTTTAGTATTACGGGTCTAAATTCGTTTTTTTTTTTTTTTTTTTTTTTTTGCCAAACTATCAGCAGCGATATTAATTGGCTAGTTGTTGCTATTGAAATTTCAAAAAAATCATTATACTGTTTTTTAGAATATAATGATTTATTTACCATTTTTATGCTTATTTATTTATTTTCTCGATCATTTTTAATGTGCTATTGTTTACTTAAAAAAAAACTCTGTGGGTTTAAGATATTTCGTTTTGATATTTCAGAGTATGTCCTTACATTTTGATTACTAACACAATAAATAAATAAATAAATAAATATTGTTTTATCAAATATTTTATCCATGTCAGTTGCTTTAAAGAAAACTGAAGCTGCTTTCTTTCGAGGGCTAACTATAGAATTATGTCGCCAAATTGCCTCGCATTTGTTATTTAAAAGCATAACAAACATTAATGACTATCGTATAGAAGGGAGTGCAGAACTGGTTATATCTATTATTAACACCTTTCACATTGCTAAAACCATCTACTTTTTTATGGTAATAATATTAATGATGATGATGATAATAATAATAATAGTAATAACAGAATCAACAACAGACATAATAAAATAACAACTATAATCATAAAAAGATAACAATAATAATAATATTAATAATTATAATAAAAATAATGACTAACACTATAATATTAATAAAAGCAATAAGACTACTAATAAAAATAAAGCAATAATAATATTAACAATAATATCAAATAACTATAATAATAACATTATGAATACTAATAATGACAAAAATAATAATAATAATATTGATAACGATAATGATAACAATGGCAATAACAATAACAAAAAATATAATAACAATAACAATAACGATAACAAAAATATAATAACAATAATAATAATAATAATAACCATAACAATAACAATAATTATAATAATAATAACCATAACAATAACAGTAATTATAATAATAATAACCATAACAATAACAATAATTATAGTAATAATAACCATAACAAACACAATAATGAGAATAAGAATAATAATGATAATCAAAATAACAATAGCAATAAATATATCAATAATGATGATGATTTATGATACTAATAATGATGGTTAAATTAATAGTATTTATGAAAATGGTAATGATTAATAACAATCATAACTATAATGACAATACTCCTGCTACTAAAATAATACTTAGCAAAAAATAATAAAAATTGTATTACTGTTATATTGTTTATCATTAATATGTTTATTGCAGTAACAATGACCTTCTCTTGTCCCTGTTTTTTCTACTGTCTTCATTATTGTTATTAATACCATTACCATCACTGTTACTATTTCCATTAAATTAATTATAATTATTATTATTATTATAATTGTTATTTTTATCACTACTATTGCTAGTATCTTCCTTCATTATTTTATTATCATCATAGTTCCATCAGTATCAGTATCATCACTGTCATGATTATTCTTTTCTATTGTTGTTAATTACCATCATTATCATTATTATTTTTAATCTTCTTATTATCATTATTAATCTTATTACAATCATTATGATAATTATCATTATTACTCCTATCTTAAATACTATCATCGTTACTTTTATCCTTATAATTATTATTATTATTATTATTATTATTATCTTCATCATCATCATCATTTGTATTAACTTTTTTATTATCATTATTTCTATTATTTCTAGAAATATCTTCATTATTTAAAAGAATATTCTGTCTTGCAAAAGAGTGATTATGAAAACTGTGGTATTAATAGTAATAATACTAATACTGAAAATAACAATAATCTTGATAATAATTATTATAATAATGACAATAATAATCAGTAATAATAATAATGTGAAAGATAATTAAAAAGTAGTATAAGGCATAGAACTGTCACAAAAACTGAAAAGAAATAAAGAAATAAAGTATAAAACAAAAATATATTAATTTGAAAAACAATAACATCATAATATGTACTAATCAATGAGACAATACCCACTGATTAAATACGAGTTAACGACCTGGATAAGTGGACAGAAGAAAGGGGTGAAGAAGAAAAGGAAAAGGACAGGGAAAGAAAAGAACCTGTAGTTAGTTGAGGTGAGGACTGATCTCCAAGGCAGAGATGATCCCTATACTGATTCTTATACCCCCCACGGCAACAAGCAAGGGGTTGGGGAGGATGTATGTGCTATACATCAAGGTCACAGAGTGAAAAAACTAAATATATGAATGCTGAAAACAAAAACTGTAATAATATTCATAATTGTAAAAAAAAAAAAAAAAAAAAAAAAAAAAAAAAAAAAAAAAAAAAAAAAAAAAAAAATTAATTAAAGAAAGAAAGAAAAAATTATATATTGATTATTTCTATAGCTGATTCTGTTACCATCATCATTATTACTATTACAAATATTATTAGTGTCATTCACTACTGTATAGCATATTTACATATATTTGTAAAAAAAAATTAATTAAAGAAAGAAAGAAAAAATTATATATTGATTATTTCTATAGCTGATTCTGTTACCATCATCATTATTACTATTACAAATATTATTAGTGTCATTCACTACTGTATGAAGAAGTAAAATTTTCTTTCCATCATTCTCAGTTATTTAATTATATTCTATATCATTTGATTTTTAATTTTTGTAGATGCTGTTATTTACTTTCTTCTCATTTCTTATCACTTTG
>NC_061837.1:36555857-36558357 GCF_019202785.1 Penaeus chinensis
CTCCTTATCAAGAGGGTTTCCTTTCTCACTGTATCTCATTATCTCCACCAATATTTATTCTGCTCAGGTTTGCTTTTGTCTTTTTTTCTGTTTCTCACCATCTAATCCTTTCACATAGAATCAAAGGAGGAGTTAGACAGGGCTAAATAAGGACATGATTTGAGTGTTTCCTGTCAAGGTTGCAAGGGAACAGAAGGAAAGTTGCAGGACTCTCAATAATTTTGTTTCCCCTCCATGCCTATAATTGTTCTTTTATTGGGAAAAGTGAATTATGCTGAAACACATTATATTCACCTTTGCATGGATTCTGATTTTATTTTGGATTTGCTGATAAGAACAGTTTTGTGCACTCTGTCAGGAATATTTTACAAGGATCATCGGAACAGATGATGAGCCACACTTGTTTTGCAAATTTCTGCGTCGGTTGTTTGTGAATAATACGTCTGTGTCATAATTACATCCCAGATGCCAAGTTTTCATGATAAAATTGTGTTATGGTGCCAGAAAGAACTCCTATCAGTGCCTTTTTTGAGGATTGAAAACAGCTGAACTGTGTTGCCTAGTATTGATCTGTGTGAAAAGGAAGAGAAGAGTGATCTGTAATCTTGACTTTGTGAATTGCCTCAGCAGTTTTTTGAGGTCATCCTTGATACAGATAATGGCCTTTGCTGATTCAAGTTTCTGTGCTGTAAAGATTAAAAACAAGAAAAGATTACTTTCTCTAAAAGAAGACGAGAAGACAAAATGATGGCCAAAGGCATGTACTTTTGCTCCCCTTTCCATTTTGAAAAGTAGGGAGTTTTAATATTTTCATTTTATGAGATAAAAGTGGCATTTAGAGTGTTCAAATGTATTTGGTGTGCTCAACAGCAAGTGGACTTGTTGCTGTGAGTGATGATCCCGGTATTCCAAGCATACTGGAAATTGCAACCTATGAAACATGTAGGTTGAGATTCTGTCATCTGACGTCTGATCACATCAATACTTTCGTTATTGATATTATCATTGGTATATTTTTAAAGAGAATGTAAGCAACTTTGAAATATACCATTTGAAGTATTTAAGAAATCAGTCTTTTTGAATCACATAGCATTTTACTGGAAGCTACTATACATCAGTAGTGAGTGCTAGAATATGTGAAGTAATCTTGATAAATTAAATTTTCATGAACACAATAATGAAAAGGGTTGTTGAATACTGGTATCTCTCGTGTGTGTTTATCTGTGGATGTGGTTGTGGGTGTGGATATTGATTGATTAATATATTTATTTGTATTAATAGATTTACTTCATGCTAAATTCTTCGAGATCATGAATTACTAGTAACAAGCAGTATTTTGATTCATTGTTATATCAAATGTAAGGTAAACAGAAAATAGGACTTGATGTCTAAAACAATATATCTTATAAGTACATAATACATTGTGTGTGGGTCAGCTTTTTTGGGACTAGAAAAAGTAAATATAGGTAACACTTACATATGTTAAGAGTACCTGTGGGAAGAAATGAGGAAATATTGCATTTCTGTTTCACTTGAAGGTCTGTGCAATATGGAGAGCATGATATTTGAATTTGTAGAAGTTTGAATGGAAAATGAACACAAATGGTCTTAGTACCCGGGCTAGAATCATATATAGGGGAGTAGGTGGTGGCTGGTTGTTTCCATATATGTGGATGTGCTTAGATGTGAGTATGCACATGTGTAGTGGTTTGTTTCCAAGCTTGTACATGAATTCTCATATGAGTTTGTGTATGTATATATGGGCTTTAATATTTAGCAACTGGCAATATATTCATGTTTGTGTATGGGGGAACATATGGAAGTGTGTGTATACCTGTGTTAGATTTCTGCTATCCTTCTGATCAGAATCAGATACTTGATGACTGCAGACTTCAGTCTAATTAATTTTAATATCAACATAAGAACACTAAATGTTCAATACTTTCCATTTGGTGAAATTTTCTAGACTGTTAAGTTGATAGTCTAAAATCCCTTTATCACACTTTTGTTACTCTTTAGTTTTTATTAGGTACTACATAAGGAATGGATCCTTTGATAAATAATATTGATTTAAAATGGCCCATAATAAGGATGGATATAATTTGATTTGGATAACTAACTACCCTAGCCTCTAATGAAAGTTCTTCTTAAGGCTTCTGTGATGTAGGCTTTGGAGGAAGAGAAGCAGAGGCTACAAGTGGCTTAATTGCTTATCATGTACATGGATACATAAACAAGCCTAGCAGGGCAAGAACATACCCCTACAGCCTGATGATGTCTGGGGTGGGGGTCAGACGGGTGTGGCTAGAGCTTTCAGAATGGCCTGGGTTGTCTTTACAGGAAGAATTCTTGGAAAAGATGAATTGCCATTTATACAGGTCTTTTGTGATAAATTTGATATTCTATTGATTCTGCAGATGTAAGATAGCAAACTGTATTTGATGCCTTTGATTCCCCAGTGTGAGACAAGTGATGCATATAGACATGCAAACACACATAC
>NC_061837.1:36560857-36565857 GCF_019202785.1 Penaeus chinensis
CTCTCTCCTCTCTCTCTCTCTCTCTCCTCTCTCTCTCTCTCTCCTCTCTCTCTCTCTCCTCTCTCTCTCTCTCCTCTCTCTCTCTCTCCTCTCTCTCTCTCTCTCTCTCTCTCTCTCTCTCTCTCTCTCTCTCTCTCTCTCTCTCTCTCTCTCTCTCTCTCTCTCTCTCTCTCTCTCTCTCTCTCTCTCTCTCTCTCTCTCTCTCTCCCCCCCTCCCTCCCTCCCTCCCTCCCTCCCTCCTTCTCTCTTCTCTCTTCTCCCTTCTCCCTTCTCCCTTCTCCCTCCCTCCCTCCCTCCTTCCCTCCCCTCCTCTCTCTCTCTCTCCCTCCCTCCCTCCCTCCCTCCCTCCCTCCCTCCCCTCCTCTCTCTCTCTCCTTCCCTCCCTCTCTCCTTCCCTTCTCCCCCTCCCTCTCTCCCTCCCTCTCTCCCTCCCTCCCTCCCACCCCCCCCCTCTCTCCCTCCCTCCCCCCCCCCTCTCTCTCTCTCTCTCTCTCTCTCTCTCTCTCTCTCTCTCTCTCTCTCTCTCTCTCTCTCTCTCTCTCTCTCTCCTCTCCCTCTCTCCCTCCCTTTCTCCCTCTCTCCCTCTCTCCTCCCCCCCACCCCCATTCTCTCTCTTTCTCTCTTATCATTCACACATGAAAGTATATACATTTATATATATTGATACATATGAAAAAATAGTGGCACAGTAGCCTATTGGTTTCTTTATGTTAGTAATATGTTGACAGGAACATTTAACCTCAATGTGGCAGTATTTTCATCTTGTTAGGCTGTGTCAGGAAATAGTGGCTTCTGGATGACAAAAGTCTGAAAACAGTGCACTTGAGGTCAAGCTTTGAAGTTAATAGAACCTGTGACATCATATATGCAGTTATCAATTTCACATGCATTGCAGCTATAGAAGTATCAAACTGCTGTCTTTATAGTTATTGTTAGAATGTGTGTGTGTGTGTGTGTGTGTGTGTGTGTGTGTGTGTGTGTGTGTGTGTGTGTGTGTATGTGTGTGTGTGTGTGTGTGTGTGTGTGTATCTATATATATATATATATATATATATATATATATATATATATATATATATATATACACACATACACACACACACATATATATATATATATGTATGTATGTATATGTACATGTACATGTACATGTACATGTATATGTACATAGGCTTACACTCAAAAGAGCCAGGTATACTCTCACATTAGTCAGGAATGCATATTCAGAAGCTCTTTTATAGAGGATGATGGGTGTCTTAGCCATGTCTCATTTGCTGGATTCCAGAACCTAATCCATATTATAAAGTAGTTATAACAATTTTATTTCACATTGCCAAACATTTTTGGAAACAGTGATGGGTGAGATAGCTCATGCCTAGCATTACAGGATGCTTAGTAAAGAGATTTAGATAACTGGGGGAATCATGTTTATTTTTGCCTTATTATCCTGAATATAAGGGAATTGCCATGGTTTGATGATAAAGAAGTTAAGTATGAAGCCATGAATAATCACTAAAAATGTCTGAAAAGGGGTTTGGGCTTATCCACCTTATTTCATGGAATTTCTTATTTTGGTCTTTCAAGACAATGTGTCTTTGAGTTTTTGTTTGCAATAATGTTGTGAATTAATTTTCTTTTTAGACAGTAGGAAGATCTAGAATTCGTGGAAAATAAACGTGTGTAAAAATAGTAGGAAGAACTGTGCTAGTATATAGTAGGAATAGAGTTATATACGGGCAGTAATCAATATGCAAGTAGTATAATTGAACCTGAATCCCTAAATTTTTGGTGATAGATTGAAGATTGAGAGTGAAGATATAAAAGTTTTACCAGGCAATTGAAACATACATCTACCCCCCCCCTCCCCACACACACACACACACACACACACACACACACACACACACACACACACACACACACACACACACACACACACACACACACACACACACACACACACACACGCATGCGCACACACACACACACACACACACACACACACACACACACACACACACACACACACACACACACACACACACACACACACATATCCATCACACACACACACACAGATTTTTTTTCAATTTCTTTGTTTTAATAGACTGAAATTGCAGCTTGTTATACTGATAACACTCTCATGAAAGTATTATAGTTTAGTGGAAAACAGAATGACATCCCCCCCCCTCTCTCTCTCTCTCTCTCTCTCTCTCTCTCTCTCTCTCTCTCTCTCTCTCTCTCTCTCTCTCTCTCTCTCTCTCTCTCTCTCAAGCTTTTTGTTTGAAGAACAGTTACACTTCAATTTTTATCCGGAACAGAAGAGTACATTAATGAACAAATAGAAAATCAAAGAAATACCAATTAAATGTCCCAGAAGTTATTGCAGTAAAGAAGGTAGTACAGAAAAATGATTATTGGGTACAGAGCTAGTAGGAATAAAATGCAAAGTCTCTGTCACGTCAGAATAACTTTGCTCGTAATCAGCAGTTTCAGGGCAAAAGCAGTTTAGATGAATGTAGTGAAATAAAGCTACTGGGAACATACTATGCTATATACTATATATACTTTGTAAAGTAATCAAAGAAAAGTTCAGATGGCATCTTGTGGAAAGGTGGTGTTTGGGGGGAAAATAATAGAAGGGTGTGGGCTTAGGCTCTAGGAGTTTCTTTAGTGACACTGTTACATATAAGTATGTCATATAGCTATTTTGAAATGTGTAAGCCATGTTAACCCAATACTGCCTGGGAAAATGAACAAAAAATGGGGAAAATGCTGTGTCTATTTTCTTTATTTTTTTGTGATATGTCTGCCCATAGATGGCTCTGCTAGTGCTTAGCCATAAAGGAGTCAATTAGTAGACCTTGTGACTTTACCTTATTTGAAATGGCGGGAAAAACGTATATTTTACTAGTGCTATGAACATCAATGGTGTTATTCTTATTAGAAAGATTTTAATTAATATAATGTTTTTTAACATTAGTAACAGAAAAATAAGATAACGTAAAATATTTTCGTAACTCAAAGAAAAGGGTAAACGGGCGAGACAGGCAGTACTCGTAACTGGCTCATTGGTGACTTTGTACAAGTGTAGCCATCTATGTGTAAAAAGAATCAAACAAGTACTCACAGGGGGCATAGCACGTCTGTACACGTCATACCCGTCGGCATTGCGTTAAGGTATTAGTATCTGCCACTGTATCTTATACTACACTTAAGCTATTTCCCCTGGTCATTATAGCACCAAACCTTTTTTTTTTTTTTTTTTTTTTCTTATCATTCTTATAAAGAATGAGTGGGGGAAAAAGTTCTAGGGAGAAGCAAGGAAATATGGTACATTATCATGACTGGCTGTGTTACCTTGCCTGAATTCTTTATTGATATGATACAAATTTTAACCTTGACAATGAATAACATTTTATATAAAGTTTGGATAACCAAGGGTGCATCAATGAGGATTAACCCCCCACCCCCATTTGAACTTGATCCTGTAGCTGAGTCAGTGCAATTTAAACATGTATAAGTATTTTACACATTATAAACATCTAAAATTTTAAGATAAAATAGCCAAATGTCATGATATTTATCACTTAACACCTTGGATCCAGGTGCTTCACTGCCTGCTTGTGGCAAGTTTTAATAAGGTCTTTATACCATATTATTTTCATGCATAAAGAACTATTTATAAAAAGGGAGTAGGCTTTTTTGTTGTTGTTTTGGAAAAAAGTAAAATTGAAAGGGTCACAGATCAGGTTTTTTAGGGCGAGAATTGTATGTGGTCTCCTTAACTTTATAAATACCAAGGTTGTAGACCAACAAATTTTTTTTGTTTTATTTTTATTTTGTCAGAAGCCCCCCTTAATGAAAATTGTTTTGACCTATAACCTAATGAAATTAAGCTATATGTGTAATGTTTTTGTTGAATGATTAAAGTCAGAGATGACTAGCTACTTGAACCCTTTATATATGACAAGTCTGGGAACAGTAGACTAGTTTATGAAAATGGTCATCTTCAGTTGTGAAAAGCCTTTCTTCTCTGGAAGTTGGATTTGGGCAACACAGCCACACATACATTCATATTCATATTCACATATTCTTTCTTGTTTTAAATTTTTTTGGGGAAGAGTGGATAATTATTTTACGTTTCCAATACAAATTGGTTTGATAGCATATATTTCATTCCAGGTGCAGCAGACAGCCAGAACTCAATTTGGGTGCCATTCCAGACAGCTGCCGGACACATCACAGCACTCTACAAAGGTATAGCTATGCAGCTGTTTGCTTGAGGCTCCAGCGGTTGTCAGGGAAGCAATGCAAGGTAAATCAGTCAATGAATAATGCCGAGGAGACTATGCACAGGTGTTCTTGATAATTACCCCAATCAGGTGAATATGGGTGAGGCTGATTGTTAGAATGACAACTGTAATGAAAAATCTGTTTGTACTTTTTTCAGAAAAAGTAACTAACCTCTATTTTGAGTCATTTGAGATAAATACGAGAGTTCTAGGTCTACATTTAGGGACTAGTTTGTATAAAAAGAACTGAAGGCCAGTTGATATTCAGCATAAACAAATTTGTGCTTTTGTCAAGGGTGTCAGCTTGCTCCACCCTTCCCTTAAGCAGTTATAATCAGGTAGTGAGAGTATTTCTTAATAGATTGGAAGTAGCTGTTTCCAAGAATAAAGCATCCAGTGAAATCTCACCAATTAAAAATATATTAGATATGAATGAGCTTAGATGGGTTTACTGACTGTTGTTCACATGAAGTTGGGTTAAGAATGAAGAAAATGCCATGCTTCCACTTGACTAGTCATTTAAGTGCTGTGTAATCAATTGAAGCAGCTGGAGCATCATGGCTTTGCAGGACCAGTAGTATTTGTTTGTTTTTAAACTTTACAATCATGTTGTCAAGGAAAAGAATGTTTAGCAAGACCTTTGGGTTAGATAGGGTGAATTTATCTTACACATGTTTGTTGAGTGGAAAACAAAATCCACTTTTT
>NC_061837.1:36570857-36580857 GCF_019202785.1 Penaeus chinensis
CGCCAAAGCGCTACGTGGCGGTGATTTGGCTTGATGTACCGAACTCCCGCGCTCAAAGTCAGCGCGTTGCCATTGATCGCCAGAGCGTAGATATTTTTTTTAGTTTTCTTCACCTGTCACCAAGGGGTTAAATAAAAATATGGAATTATTTTTTTTAATTTGCCACGTCATTATACATGGTGTCTGATGCTCATGTTGCTGTTTTATTGAGATGCATTCTTATTCTATCTCACACTTTAGACCCACACCAGACCTATACTATATCTAGTGTATGTGGTACAAGCTGTAGTCACACAGTTTTTGGAAAATTACATTGTAGGATAAAGAGAAACTAACCTACATTTGAAAAACTATCTCATTAGGACTGCACATAACCCCTTACATCCGTGTGCGCAACGCGTGGCCTCTTGGTATGGGGTTAATGGCTGTATTTTTCTCTACTACAACCTGAGTCACCAGTCACAGTTGGCAATAGGATCCTAAGCATGGAAATAACGACCTCCTGGCTTTATTGGTGGTACATTCCACATTCGTTTTTTTATGGGAATAATGCAGTAGCCCCTTCATAAATGCCTGCTAAGTCTAATCACCCTTCAAGAGCTTTGTGCACTCATTGTGAACTATTCCCATCACCCAAGCCTTCAGCTGAAATTCTCATGACAGGAAATTCCTGTCACTCTGGCCCTAAGCCAGTTTTCTCCATTATGCCATGTTCACATCATCAGCCGCTCAAGTCAATTTTTTTCATGACATGATGGTCATATCATCCAGATTGTAGGGGATAAGGGGACCTTCCCTAAAAGGAGTGTCAGGGAACAAATTAACAAAAATTTATTTAAAGAAAACAGTTTTGCTGATTTTCTTAAAATTTGGATATTCACTGGGAAAATGTGCTCACCTTAGTATTGTTTGGAGAAATTTCTCTTCACATAGATGGCTCTGCAACTGCTTAGCCATAAAAGAGTCAGTTAGTAGACCTCGTGACCTCACCTGTTTTCACCCTTTCTTTTGTGGGAAAAAAATAATTTTTACTAATGTTATCATCAACCCTTTACGTATGGGTCACGTGTTCAGCCATCAAAACAAACCGCATGGTCTGCAGGATACGACTATGCGTGTGGCGATGTGCTAGAGTGTGTGTAGTGGGAAGTTCCACTGCTTGTAGCAGACTCCCTTGCCCAGTGGCTGGACGTTGCCAGAAAACACCAGAGTTTATGATGCCAAGAGATTTCTAATACCCAGCAGCATTGGGATATTGATGCTGACATTTTCATTATAGACATTATAGTTGTTATAGTGTTATTGACATTACTAACAGTAACATAAGATACTAGAAAATATGTGTAAAAATCAAGGAAAAGGGAAAAAGGTGAGACAGGTAATGCTCATAATTGACCAATTGGCGACGTAGTATTTGTGGAGCCATTTATTTGTAAAAACAGTTGACCCCTATGATTTGGAAAATGTGACCATCACATCATGAAAAAGATTTGTCTTGAGGGCCAGTGACATAAACATGCAGTGACAGGAAAATGTGGCTGTTGGCCAGAGTAACTGAAGGCTGGGGTGACAGGAAAGACTAATCATGAGTTCACAAACCTCTTGGAGGGTGTTTATAAAGGGGCTCTTGCATTATTTCTATTGATAAACAAGTCTGTGTCTGTGAATCATGACTGGGAGAGGGCTCCAGTTATCCTATTTCTGGCTGCTGTGACTGGTGGCAAAGGTTGTATTACAGAAAATTCAATATTATGAAAAAATAGAATTAAATAATGCAGATAACAACATGTTACTTATTGTTGAAAGGAAAACTGCCACAGTAAGAAATGAATATGAATAGTGACGTTTTGAACTTTCCATGAGTTCCTCTTCAGACGATTGAATAACCGAAATGGATCATCCATTTCAATTATTCAGTCGTCTGAAGAGGAACTTGTGAAGAGTTCGAAAAGTTACGATTTATATTCATTTCTTACTGTGGCAGTTTTCCTTTCATCTTTGTGTACATGTTACTGTGTTTGTGTCTGTTACTTATTGTTATTATTATTCCACTATGTTATGGACTACCTAAAGAGATGATATAAAGTCAGTGCAGAGAAAAGTCAAAAGACAAATAGGGACATTGGAAAATGGCAAAAAAAAACAAAAAAAAACAAACGTGCTTATGCATATAAAGAGAAACTAACATTGGAAAGGGGAAGCATAGAATCTTGTCACCCCACACGAGTCTTCACATGCACCTGTCCTATGACAGGTGCTGCGGCCACCTGTCAGAGTGGCCGCTGATGTAAGCCTAATACCTATATTTTGGGCCACATGATTGCCATGAAGCAACCGGATCCAAGCTGTACATGCCATTCCCAGCTATGTTGACATTCCACATCTATTGATTCTGAACTTGTGAACATTCCCCTTGGGGGGTGATGCCCCTTGCTAAAAAAAAGTCTTACAAAAAAATATAAGTTAAAGACATGACAAATTGATTAGTAAAAAAAAATCCAATTTCCAAATTTGCCCAAAAAACAAAAATAAAAAATTCTGATGCCATTTCGTGTGTATGTTGATAATTTTTCTAAAAATACCAACAAAATTTGGAATATATAGAAACCGTGATATGAATGGTACAGGAGTTTTTGTTTATATGAATATTTCAGTTCATTTTCTGTTATTTTCATTCAGTCAGAATTATCTGTGAAACTAAATAATTAATTTCTCTTTCAATTGCTGTTCTTGTATGAAGATGTGTTGATTGGTTTCTAAGTCCTGAAAAAAAAAAAAAAAAAAAATTACCCTCTACTAAAAGTAGTGAAATTATGATTTATTTTGGAATATTATTCCGTATGTATATATGGTTTTTGCTTGTCTTAGGCCACTTGTATTAATGTTTTATTTTAACTATACATGTGTTTATGTGTGTGTGTATGGAAGTATATAAGTACATGTTTTACATATGTGTAATGTGTACAAGCATGTGCCTTTTGTTGCATGAAGAAATCTTGTGTTCCTGAGTTACAGCAATACCAAAAAAGGTATAAATCTCTATGGATGCTAACCTTGGCAACATGACCTATACATAAATGTGGTTATTGCTTGTCTCAGACCACTTGGGTTTGAGTGTTAACTAATATGAATATGTACCTACATATACATGACTATCTATTTGGATGTACATGTAGACATGAGTACATATGTAAATGTTTGTGCACATCTATATAAAAAAAAATTGTGCTTGTAACAAGCAATGGGTAACAAGTAGTTCATAGTTACTGTGTGACCTTGATTTTTTTTATTAATTAATTAATTAATTTCTTTATTAATTTATTTATCTTTTATATAACTTTAGAAAACAGTTTCCTTCCAAAGGACAATTCTTTTTAATGATGTAATGATGCAAACTGATTACTTAACAAGCTTTTTATAGGTATTTGTCTATGTCAATAGGTGGGTTAAAATACAATGTTCCGTTTTTACTCTAGTTAGGGACATATGCATTCGTGTAAAAATTACCGATGCTGCACTAGACCGGCTGTGAGTGATGTCCACCAAGTACTGCTCAGTTTTTCTTTATTGGTTTATATTCATGTGGGTAATTCTACATTCGTATGTTAGTCTGAACCCGGGATATAACATTATCATTATTTTTCTATTATTATTGTTATTATTGTTATTATTATAATTATTAGTGTTTATTTACTTTTTTTTTTTTTTTTTGTTGATATTTGAGTATTTTGGAAACACCAACAAATGTTAACAAAATCATTGCCGTAATTGTTGGAACTTAATTTTTTCTTCTTCTTCCCTTTTTTTTCTATTTTTATATGTTACAAAAATGTTGTCTTCAAAACTGCAAGATATACAACCAAGTATTAAGGAGTGAAGAAAAATTGCCTGATTTGTGGTACAACAAAGGGGATTACAGGAAAATACTTCAGTTGCTCATAACTACCACTTTGTATTTGGAACATGTCCTTCAGTAGCTGGAAAACCTTTTTATTCTAAGAGTTTTAACATTGGTTTAGCAGTATCAGTGCATTATTATTTGTAGTAGATTGTCCTTGATACTTTTATCTCTTTCTGACTGTTGTACATGATGAGTATATGACTGTCATACATTTTTGTGACATCAGAATTGAATTATCTTTGCAGAGGTTCTCCCCGCACCCGCATATCACTGGAACGCATGAGCCCACGCCTGCCCAGCCCTCACCACCACAGTCACGTACACCCACACACACACAACCCAGAGCCAGACCTCAACACCTTCAAAGAAGCTCTGGGGATCTCAGGTCTGTATTTTGGATTGACTTGGTCTTTTAGCCCCTTGGTGTCGGGTGAAGAAAACTAAAAAAAAAAACCTCTATGCTCTGGCGATCAATGGCAATGCACTGACTTTGGTACATCAAGCCGAATCACTGCTGCAGCGTACAGCCGCACACCACATTTTGAGCAGTTTGTTATGAGGTCTAGAGACATGACCCGTCATGAAGGGGTTAAAGAAGGAGAACTTGGAGAAATTTCTTTGCTTTGACATTTATAGGGGAAATAAAGAACAAGTAGACATTGATATTATTGACTATCCAAGATAATCTATATTTGTTAGTAGTATAATATATTCATATTGTGTGTATATTAGTTAGATAGATACATATATAGACATATACTTAAACAAACTCTCCTCCTGCAGGTCAACCAAGTATAAATGTACGTCCATCCCCAGTCGGGTCACCCACCCTCTCCTCCCGCCGGCGGAATTCAACACACTTGCCTGAGCTCCAGGCTTTCATATGTGATGAATTTGCAAGAAATAAGCGGCCAGCACCCTCATCTTCTCCCACCCATGATGTCACCATGGACTCACCTCAGCACAAACGCTCTCGCTTTACTTAAAGATATGAGTTAGATTTTTTTTTTTTTTTTTATTGTAGTTACTGCTGTTTTTTTCAATTATTTTTTTTATTTTATTTTATTATATTTTGTGACAGCCTCTTTCACTGTGCCTAAAGGTTGGATTTTTCAGTGGGGAAGTTATCTATTTGATTTTGAAGTTGCAAATTATAGAAGATAGTACTGATTCTTAAGAAAATCAGAATTTTAATTTTTTTTTTCCATCCTCTTTTTTTCATTCATTATTTATATTTTCATGCTATTTTTCTTACCAGACAGTATAATTATGTAAGGACCCTGAATGGCCCTCTTTTGAAGGTCGTGTAGTAGGTAATGTACTTGAAAGACTCTATCTGTCAGGTATATTATCTTGGGCCTGATTTAATTTTGTTTATACAGATATAGGGATCTAGAAATGTAAAATTTTAACAATGTTCTATATTACTCAAAGATATGAGTTCTGATAAGTCGTGAATTCCCTGTCCCCTCCTCGTCTCCTTTCCTCTTCTCTTCTATTTTCCCATCTCTACTCTCTCTCTCTCTCTTTCTGTCTCTCTCTCTCACTCTCTTTCTCTCCATTCTACTCCCTCCTCTTCTTGCTCCTCCCTCTTATCTTCTGTAGAATGTCAATGGATAACTTTAATGCTCTTCAGCCTGAGACAGACATGATGCATAGACCAATGAGTCATGTCATTGTGCCTATTCCTTTGTAAATACTTGTAAAGAAATAAACATTTTGAGAGGTCGTATCCTCAGATATCCTCAGAGGTTTTGTGGCCTCGTGAAACAAGATGAGAGCACAAAAGTTCACTCGTGAAGAAAACAAGTGTCTTTACAAAAAAAAAAAAAAAAAAAAAAGTTTATTAAATGTGTATGAAGATGATACACAAATCATTATTGTAAGGTATCGTTGATAAAAGTGTATGGAAATATTCAGGTTACAAATTGCAACAGCCAAAATTATTCTTATTCACACTTCTGAGCACTTTAACTGAATGAGGCTAGAGTACACAAAAATGATCAGGCAGGTTATATTAGCTTGTCTTAAAGTGTACAGACTTGACATTACTTGGTAGTTGAAAACTGCAATATTTATCTTTAGATTTTGTTATAGTGTTTGATTGTGGTTATTATATGTAATGTCCTGGACTCCTTCAGTGAAAGTGTTTGGGGAGGTATTTTTTTATTATCATTATTATTATTATCATTTTTTTTTTTTTTCTCTCTCTCTCTTGTTTCTTTTTTCATTTATATCTCTTGAATAGGAAACAATCTAGGGAAAGTATGTTTGATATAAAAAAGCAACTTCAGAGGCCAGCAGTTTTATGCACTTTGGTAAAAGAAATGAGGTAGAGGACACACCTAACCGTGGAAAACAAGTTTAAAATACAAAGCAAATACAAACCCACAGCTGGCTCAAATCAGCCAGTAATAGTGTAAGAAATCTCTCAAAGGTCTCTAAAAGTAGAGGAGCAAACAACGTGATACCTCTTTTTAATATACATTATGTATGGATAATATAAAGAAGTTAGTATTTAAGGTGTTTTCAGTGATGCACTTTGTATGCAAAACTAGTCCCATACAGGAGTTTTGCTTACCCTGTACATGCTTCCAGTTTTCTTGCCTTGGCCCTCAAGAAACTGTCCCTTTTCACCTGGCTTGTAATTTACAATTGTACTTTGTGACTTGTTATTATAAATAATGGTCCAGAATTGTTAATAAATGAAATTTCTAATGTGGTTCCTATTGCCTGGAATATTTTTTAAAATTAGTGTTAGATACCATTTTTGTATGATTTTTTTTTTTTTTGTTGACTTTTTCATGTAGTAAATTAGGCCTTGTATATGCTAAAAACAAGAAAAAAGAAGTAAAACCTTGCACAACCAGCTAAAAACAAAATTATGTTATGATAGTAATCTCAGTCTTGTTTGTGAAAGAGATAGTTCATGGTTTGCAAAAGACGTAAAGACAGCATCAGTCAAAGGGATGTCCATTTCAGTGGTTAGGAGATATGACACCGAGTTGGGCTCCTACAGTGAAACAAAGTTTAATCTCATAACAATGCTGTAAGCATTGCTGTACTAGATATATAGAGGGGCCATTTTTCTGTCAATATGACCAAGGTTAAAAACAAATTTAGACCAAAAGGAATGTTTAAAATGGGAGTTAAAGAGGAGTCATTTATTGAGGAAACTTAAAAAAAAAAAGTGGGGGGATACATATGAGCCATATTTGCATGAACCATCATGCCCAGTGGGCAGGAGCAGGAAGCCCATCTTTGGCCAACTTTGAAATTAAACCAGTGGGATGCCCTTACCTGAAGCTGACTCACCCACTGATTGGTTGTACTGCCTATTGCTAGTAGCGGCTGCCACTGATTTATGAATTCATGTCAACAGAAATCACCAATGTGGCTAAAGGAATTTGCCCACTGGTTATGCCTGATCATGTGGACATAGCTTTAGATGATATAGGTTTTTATCAAGATAATTATCTAGTAATTATGGCTATATTGACAGGGCTTAAGATAACAGCAGCAAGAACAAAAATATAATTATTTAAGCAACTTGGCATCTCCTCATCAGTGCTGGAGTAGACATCTTTGCAAAGTGTGAGAAAAGGTAGTGCAACATTAAATGCTTCATTTTTGTTATATTATTTGTTTTCATGTTTGATATTATCCCCACTGCAAGTGCATCACATTGTAAAATATTCAGTTTATGTGTACATAGGTTTTATTTTTATGTACTTTTTCCCCCCTTCCCTTTCTTTTTTTATTTATATATATATTTTTTTTGTCCTACCTCTCTTCTATTCTCTCTTTGCTTTCAATTGATTGTGCCATGTTAGATCTCCAAATTTCTTTCCTCTTTTTCCTTTCTTTTTTGTATATATATATATAAATATACATATATATATATATACATGCATACAAGACAAAAGGTTGGTCAGTTTGAGGAGTGGGGGGAAATAGTAATGCAATGTCTTAATCATGTGCAAGTGTCACCGTGTGCATTTATAGAGAGAGAGGCAGTGTAAAAAGAAAAAGAAAAGAAAAGACATAGTGTAATTCTGTACATTTCTTCCTCTCTTTCATCTGCTTTTCATAAACAAAAATATATATATATTTTAGAGCAGTATCGCATTCAAGATTTAACCTTCTTTCTTGTGAATAAAAATTAAAATCAGGAAATATATAAAAACAAAAAACAGAAGTGGCAGCTATAACCTCATTAATATTGAAATCCCCTTCACTCCCCCCCCTTTTTTTTTTGTTAAGCACACAAACAGGCCATGGCAAAAGGAAAGAAATTATTTTAAAAATTCAAGCAAAATTCAAGCAAAAAAGCAGCCTTGTCTTGCTATGTGTTAGGCCTTGTTGGAAGCATAGCATAATGTTGCTATGAATTATTCAGTAGTGTAAAGAGTTTGCTTTTTAACTTGACCTTCCTAGTGTCTTTCATCCTTCTCATTCTGTGATTAAAAAGGAAAAAAAAAAAAATCTTTCTAAAAAAATTGGCGTGTTTTACTCTCCTCAAAATGTAGAGGAATTATTAGATGCTGAGATTTATGTATCATACTTTTGCAAAGGAATCCTGTTATCCTTTTTTCTTTTTTTTTGTCATAATTTTTATCGCTTGTAGTGCAGTTTTATATCCTTCAAAAAGATTGTGATAAAAATTACATGATCACTATGGCTGCAGTAATAAGAATAATATCTAGGTCTTGAATATGTTGTAGATTGTTATAAAATAGAGTTCAATCAGAATTTTAGAATGTATAATGATTTACAATAAAGATCTAAAAAAGTATTATAATTTACAATAAAAGTATAAAAATATAATAATTTGCAATAAAAATATTAAGTGTTGTAAAGCTTAGAAAAATGAAACACTATGAAGATGATTGACAGATATATGACTCATGCAGTGAATAAAAACAACAGATAAAAGTAATCTTAAATAAAATGTGGTACCCTATTTTCTAAGTGATGATCACATTGCGTGATGCTGAGCAGACTATTATGATAATATAAAATATAAATACTGAATTTGGAAAGTTAATCCAATTGTACTCGGAGCCCCTTGCTCATTGTTGTGGAGGGGGAGGGCACAGGAGACAGAGATTGAGGCCCAAAGTAGGGACCTGGACCCCAGCCCTTACATCAACAAATATTGCAAGGTCTTTCCTTCTCCTCCCCCCCACCCCCCCCAATCCTTTGCCCGTTGTTGTCGTGGGGGGGGCTTAGGAGACGAAGACTGGGACCCAATGATGGGGAACTCCCCAACCTTGGGACTCAGCCCTCGACTCAACAAATTTTGCATGGTCTTTTTTTCCCCCTCCTACTTTTTCCTTAATGTCCCTTCACCAACCCCTTCTACTATCCACTTCCTAAGGTGTAAGAGCCGTGCTGAAAGGATGAAAGGCTGACTTTGTGCCAGTCCTGAACGGCCTGAGGGAGCCATGGGCACGGTATTCCCCTGCTTTAGTTGTCTAGCCCTTACCCCTCAAGAGACCCTGAGGAGTGGACCGTTTCTCTCCCCAACATACTCCAGGCTTATCATGGCCAACAATGAATAACCATTAACCATTATTAGAGGCAATTGCCTCTTCATCAAATAGCTCCACCAATTCAAACTCGCCCGATTCTCTGACCCCAGGCTCTCCTTTGACCACGGCTCTGAACACTACAACTAATACCCCCTCCTCAATGCCGACTAGTACAGTATCCACCCTAATCAACACCCCAGGAGACATTTCTACTCCCAACATGCTCAACTTCAACAACTATACCCCCACAACCTTCTTCATCAACTACCCCATCCTCCCTTATTACTACCTTACAACCTTATTGTCCACCTCCCCATAACACTACCTCCCTCAACACTACTCCCTCTTCCACATGCCCCCTTCCTTCTACTACCCCCATCTCTACAAAATTCTTAAATAATCTATTTAGCCCAGCCAAATGGGACCGATTTTTCGTGATCCCTCCCACAACTTCTCACACTTTCTGCTTTGACAACCTGTTTTCATTCCTCAAATGCATATACATCCTTCACTTGATCTAACCCCTATACATTACCTTACCCAACCTTAACCATTTACTCGTCAA
>NC_061837.1:36595857-36600857 GCF_019202785.1 Penaeus chinensis
CATCATCCTCATCATTCACAAATGTGTCTATGGTACTGCTGAAAATTCAGTGATGGTTTGTATTTCATCATTACTATTACCACTACTGCAAATTCTGCAATTACTCATCTCTTATGATTAACTAAATATTTCACGGTACATATGTATGTATGCATCATTCATAATTTTACACTCTTTTGAACTGTTAGTGATATACAAAAATCGACTAATCCCCTCAGGAAAAAGCTGTTCGTGTGGAATAACCAACGATGCTCGTATCGTGGGCGGAACGGAGGTTGTCCCCGCCCTCAAATACCCTTGGATGGTGGGCGTGCTGGTGCCACGCCTTTTGTCGTCTTATCTTTGTGGTGGGACAATCATCAACGACCGCTTCGTGATCACCGCCGCCCACTGCCTGTTTGACGGCTACACCGGCCAGAAGCTGCGGCCCGAGGACGTGAAGATTGGCCTGAGTGATCACGACCAGCTCTCCGACGACGGCCTCCAGGTGCCCGTAAGCGAGCTCATCGTCCACGAGCTTTACAAGGACTCTGATATCTCCTTCGATGTGGCGCTCATTCGCCTTCAGGAGCCCTTGGTGTTCCATCATTTCCTGAGGCCCGCGTGCCTCCCGACGGACGCAACCGAAAGCTACGAGGGCCGCTGGGGCTTCGTGTACGGCTGGGGCGTCACCAACATATCCGACTACATTCTGTCCAGCCGCCTACAGGAGACGCAGCTGCTCATTCTGGGGCCGGACTGCGACAACAAGACCATCGGGAACGTGCGGCCGACGCCCGACATGCTCTGCGCCGGCACAGAGGAGGGGGGGAAAGACACGTGCACCGGCGACTCCGGGGGGCCGATCACGGTGCCGGCGAGGAAGAGGCGGCACGTAATTGTGGGCATCACGTCCTTCGGCGAAGGCTGCGGCGTCCCGGGCGTCCCCGGCGTCTACACGCGCGTCACGTCGTACCTGGGCTGGATCTTGGAAAAGACGGCCGCGGCGTCGTACTGCAACTGAGGCCAACTGAGCGGGCGCTGGGGTGTGGCTTGCGCTACTGGACAGGCATTTGCGCGGTCTGCTGTGTAACATTAATACACACAACTATGTGTGTGTATATATACATTTATACACACACACACACACACACACACACACACACACACACACACACACACACACAGACACACACAGACACACACAGACACACACACACATACACGCACACACAATTACAGTTATATACATACACACATATATATGTGTATGTGTGTGTGTGTGTGTGTGTGTGTGTGTGTGTGTGTGTGTGTGTGTGTGTGTGTGTGTGTGCGGTTTCTTGGCTCTCGACCAGCAGCATATGGCCATATTTAAACAGCCAGTCAAGATCATTAAGCCAACGGATCCTCTTCATTATTTCAATCTAGATAACGTCATAAAGTTCTGTCTCCCTTGGAAAAACGATTACTCTACTTATTATTCTTTTATCATCTGCTAGCAGATTTGATGTTGTAAATTTTGTTCTTAATTTGAAAATAATGTTTAGGTTTATTCTATTACTGCTGTATTTCTAGCAAGTTGTTAATTTATGGGTTATTGTGAGATTGGTGTAGTAATCTAGGCACTGTGGAGGGAAGTTTCTCTCACTATAGGGAGTGAGGGGGGTTAATCTAGTGGCATTGACCCTCAGACAGGCCAAAACCATCTCCTCCCTCCTTTCTTTCCTGTGGGCTGCGTCCCACATTTCTATTGTGGTTTTAATTTTATTGTGTATTTGTAGGCTGGTTCACTCACTTTACCACAGGAGATGGATTTTTGCTTTTATAAGAGAACAAAACACCTGGGATCTGTACGGACTATGCTAAGGTCCAGATCACCACTTAACCCGGCTTATTTGTCAACCTGCTCATTGTCATGGATACCAGAGTGGCCTGGTATCCATATTAGCTATCTGTCGAAGTTTTAGGAATGGATATCATTGCTGCATCTTAGATCCAATTCTGAATATTGTGTACTTTATCATAAATGGTTTCTCCAACAAGTTCGAACTAGACGCTCCTTGTGAAGGCGACCCAGTCTGTTCATTTTACGTTAAATTTAGTTGCTGAAGGCGTTTTTATCGTGTCGCGAGAATATTCAATGAAAATAGGAAGATGGTCGCTTCCCAACGAGTCGTCAGTGGTGTGCCACAGGCACTTGGCTGTTATTGATGAAGAGACCAATGGTATGTCAATAAATCTCAAATTACCGGCATTGTCGTCCACCCGCGTCGGACTACCATCGTTCAGAAGGACCAGATCAGAATCATTAATCAACTTAACCACTTGCATACCTCTACCACCCACCCACCCACAGGGAATCCCATAATGTATGATGGGCATTAAAATCACCTAAAGTTAATTCATTTTGCGACAGACTATCCTGAAGAGCAAAGAGCTCATCATGGATTACCACATTTTCAGGTGGACAATAAACTGAACTTACAGTCAGATACATGCCATTGATTTTTACTTTGCATGCGACAGACTCACGTCAGTGAGAGGGAGGTTTTGGTGGATGTACATAGCGACAAAGCGAAATAACACGACCTTGTCAGAAACGAGGCGTGTTAAGTGCGTTTCTTGGAGAACTATGATATCGGGAGCATAGGACGAGGCTAATGATTTAAGGTAATTTAATCTAGCTCTAAGACTTCGACAGTTCCATTGTATGATGGTCGCCGTGAAGATTACATTTTATGGGGTTTGTGAGTGCCTTGTCCGCCAGTTTTTCTTTTCTTTTATTGGGAGCGAGGCGCCTCCTCTCCCTCGCTTGCCGGGGACTTTTCTCGGGATGACATAGAGACAAAAGTCTTCATGTCCTGCTTCTCATGGCGAGGGAAACCGACCGACAGCCTGGCCTCACAGGAGTCGCCCGGATGGGGAGGTGCGATCCAGACTGTGATTCGGTACCACCCTCTTTAAGATGTTTATGCTGATTTGATGCCATTCCATCGACCAATTTAGTCAGTTATACTCAATACTTAATTCTTCAACAGTTTGTTTCAGTTCAGCAATTTCTTTATCTTTAGCAGGAAGCTGTTGACTGACATTACTTTCACTAGGTGTGATGTATGTTACTGCTGCAGCATAGGATATATCGGGTTTGTGTGTCAAACTTTCCACTTTCCTCTTAGCTTCAGT
Source organism: Penaeus chinensis (assembly GCF_019202785.1). Taxonomy (NCBI): domain Eukaryota; kingdom Metazoa; phylum Arthropoda; class Malacostraca; order Decapoda; family Penaeidae; genus Penaeus; species Penaeus chinensis. The sequence goes on from NC_061837.1 coordinate 36,599,020, forward strand.
ATGACTAACTTCATGTTTTCTCATATATACTAATGCCTCAGTCCCCTTCTTCAGGCTGCTGCATTCAGCAGAGCCTGATTGATGGGGACCTCCACATTCAGCACATTTGGAAATTTGACTCGTACATGGAATGGTGTCATGAGCATAAGCACATTTACAGCTAGTGAATTTATTTCAGTCTTTATCAGTACATCTTAATGAGGTGTGTCCGAATTTTTGGAATCTATTGCAGTGCATTGGCTTTTGGATGTAAGTTCTTACTAGGACACGTTCGTATCCAATATTGACATATTCGGGGCTTTTATTTAAAGCAAAGGTCAAAAAACATTTCACTTTCTTCCATCGTCCTCAAATCCACGTGAAAGAGTTCTCCCTTACAGGTATTTGGGCAAATAGGAATAGTTACTTTTAACTTCTTTTTTTTGACAAAATCAAAATCGCCGTCTACTTGACCATCAAGGACCTTTTTGATGATAAAGGGATTCACGTTCAAAAGCGATTGATTTTCATTCACGCATTTAACATTCGCGAACCTTGCATTCTCGGTAGGGATTTTGAAAAGAGGTCCTCTAGGTTTGTCATTAGTAGGGGTTCCATTGTGCACAGTCAAATTGGTCGTAGAGCAGTCATGGGTCGCATCCATCCTGGGTATCGAACCAGGTCCGACCCCGTGGCCCAAATCCGTAGTCCTGAAGGGAAAAAACTCTTAACTTTTGGTAACAACCTAACAGTAATAGCTAAACCTAGTTGCGTTCTCCAGTATCAAAGGGGTATCGAATTATGTGGAGGGCACCTCCTTACCGCCGAAATTGCCTAGGCGAATACGGAAGCCCACAAGGGAACTCCGGTAGGCTCAGGGAAGTCTCATGAAGAGAGGAAAAGAATTCAGAATAAAAGAAAAAGTGCCCCTAAGGGCGCCTCATACTTTTGGGCCTCCCTACCCAGGGGTCAAAGCCCGCAATGTCTACCCTGGTGTTGTAGCGAGCTGCGGGTCTGAGGTGGGTTGCTGGCTACGCCTACTGTCTCGTGCCATCTGCAAAATCAAAAGCACTTAAGGGGCAGGCACAGCACTAGAAAGTGCAAAAGGATCTAGAAATACAGTTTTTACTCTACTTGCCTTTACTTTAGAAAGCGAGGCGAGAGGCCCCGGGTTCCAGTGTAGCTGTGTGGCACAAAACTTTGTATTTGTTGCTGCTGCGTTTAAGACAAGGTGTAAGCCTTACAAGACTTTAAACACGAGGGCGAGAGAGAGTCATAGATACATAGAGATACAGAGACCGACAGACAAAAAAGAAATATAAGGTTAATATATTTGTGGATTGAATTAACTTACCTCATAATTAGATAAGGTCTGAATTATATTACAGCAATTAGTCCCTATTTTGTTATGATGTTTATATACATGCTGACTGAAGAGAAATAAAAGACATTTTACATTTTGTATAATTTCAACATGATAGAAATATATACAGGCTGGCAGCGTGTGTGTGTGTATGTGTGAGTGTGTGTGTGTGTATGTGTGTGTGTGTGTGTGTGTGTGTGTGTGTGTGTGTGTGTGTGTGTGTGTGTGTGTGTGTGTGTGTGTGTGTGAGAGAGAGAGAGAGAGAGAGAGAGAGAGAGAGAGAGAGAGAGAGAGAGAGAGAGAGAGAGAGAGAGAGAGAGAGAGAGAGAGAGAGAGAGAGCTAGAGAGAGAGAGAGAGAGAGAGAGAGAGAGAGAGAGAGAGAGAGAGAGAGAGAGAGAGAGAGAGAGAGAGAGAGAGAGAGAGAGAGAGAGAGAGAGTAGCACAGATGGATGCCCGGAGGTGTATTAAGTTTATACATAGTTACCCCTACATAGA
>NC_061837.1:36605857-36610857 GCF_019202785.1 Penaeus chinensis
GCGCCACAAGCTTCTTTTATCCCGGGCTTCCAGCGAACTCTCTGTGCCTCTGAACAGGTGATCTCTAGCTTAAACCTTTCTTAATAACTTTAATATTAGCAAAAGTATCTATAATCGAGATTTAAACTTTACAACTTCCCCTTTCAATAACTAATTAAGACGATAAATTTGTTCGTAATCCATTAAGACTGCGTAGTTAAGGTATTATGAATTTAATCTTACTGAATTAACTGTTAATACCCTAGGTTTCTTTTATAATAATAAATTTAAAGCTTTGTATATTATCTGCTTTATCAATGGTAATACTTAACGCCGTCTTATGCCTGCTCCCTTTCCTTCGCATTGCATCTGCAACTGTATTTGAATAATACTGCTTTTATAAGTACATATATATGTAACATTTCTTTCACAGAATGAATACATTACAAATCCCAGTGTCAATAATTTCTTGAGGATATTATCAGAAACAACAACGACAGAAGAGATGAATATCTGTCTATCTGTCTATCTATCTATCTATCTATCTATCTATCTATCTATCTATCTATCCATCTATCTATCTATCTATATAAACGCCTATTTAAAAAGAATTAAACTGTAGCAAATTGCATTACCACTGTTGTATCTTAACTCCAAAAAGATTATAAAAATAATATCTGTTCGTTTTCCCATCAGTAATGCATTTACACATTACATCATTAACGGAACAACGGCAGATCAATTAGGCAAGGTTAGTGTGCTCTTACAACATGCCAATTAGAAAACAATTATGTCATCTCATTTGCATTGGTTTCGAAGGCAGTTTAACAAGACAGATACTCTGGGGTTCAGAGTGAAAAAATATGGTATATGCTTGAAAATAAATGAAAAATGAATACGGTAAACGCAATTCCTGAAAGCTGCATTTACGAACTTTTGAAATACGTGAGGGAAGTTAGCTTATTTCAAATGTAAAACCGAAATGTACAATATTGCCATCATTATTGCTATGTATTCCTCTTTAAAAATATTATTTCTAATAACATATGTTCGTTTTATCAATAATCATTATCATTATCATTATCTATAATCATTGATATCATGAAAACTATGATTATTATCCTTTTTAAGATTATTACTAATTTACTTACCCATTGCATATTTCATAATTTCATCTCCATTTCTCTCCATTTTCTTTTATCTGGTGATGTGCAATATACATTTCACTAAAGCAATGGGTCAACTTGATTTTCAAATGAATCTCTCGAATTATACCAATTCGCGAACGGCTTAACTTTTTCTGCGGCCAAACTCTGTGCTTCAGTCGGTAGTGAATGAACAGATTATCTATCTATCTATATGTACATTATATATATATATATATATATATATATATATATGTGTGTGTGTGTGTGTGTGTGTGTGTGTGTGTGTGTGTGTGTGTGTGTGTGTGTGTGTGTGTGTGTGCATGTATATATACATACATACATACATACATACATACATACATACATACATACATACATATGTACATGCATACATACATACATACATATATACAAGCATAAACACACACACACTAATAGTGATTATACCAATAATGATAAAACAAATCAAAAAGAAAAATAAAAAACGATAACATTGGTAATAATTAGAGTGATTAAACAGCAGCAAAACAACACCAATAAAAATGATTACAACAGAAATGAGGTTAAATTGGATGCAAATTGGATGGTATTGGCAACGATATCCCTATAATAATGTAAAATACTAAAGATGGATATAATAGTAATGAATGTAATGATATTAGTAGTAGTGATGATAATAATAATGATAATGACGATGATGATGATAATAATACAAATAATAACAATGATGATATTTATGATGTTAACGATAATATTAACATGGATAGCCACATGGTCAAAACAATCATTATACAATATACTTTATTACACCATATATAATTATTCTTCCTATTGGTTTCCTCTTTTCCAAAGTTTTTTTTTTTTTTTAATCTAATTTATTGATTTGCTTGGAATATCTACTCCTTTTAGATAGCTTTTTCGTAATCTTTGTAGCGCTACGGTCTCGGAAACGTGTAACCCCAGCGAAGGGTTTATTTAGACAAAGGGAGATGAATAACTAATAGTATTTTTATAATTGCAATCTACATTTTTGTACGTAGACGATTTCATTTGCTACTCCCAAAACCAAAGTAAATGATTAAACTATTTTATTTGTGTGCAAGAGAAGCTAATGAGAGGTCCTCCATATAGCGCCACATCGCGAATGGACGCTTGCTAAGGACCTTCAATTCAGTAACGCAAGACATTTAACTCTCGGACGGTTCAAACATGTCATCTTGCTCTATAAATATGGGTCCACATACTCATCTCAACTTCTAGATATCACGAAAGGAATATTATATTTTTCCACACCACATGTTCACGCACAGTACTCCCTTTAAATAAACTCTCTAAATAATTTTGTATTAACACATCACACCTCCGACCGTTCTTCTTCACCGGTAAAACCAAGCACCTCATTTAACGAGTCTTCGTATCTGGGATAAGCTGCTGAACACGTTCTTTGATAATTTGATTCCTCTAAGATTCAAAACATTGCCTAATATATATATAGTAAGACATTGTAGATTCTCTTTGTCAGTCTAAATCCTCTTTGCTGTGCGGTTTCTCATCAGCTTATGGGAATACTTTTGTTGATTATTTCTAATGTATTTTTATTTCCATCGGGAATCGACTTCCTTAGCTATGAAGGAAGACAAGGGCGTAATATTACCTGATCTTCAGTGTTTCCTTCACATATATTTTATTCTAATGATTTATCCTCTCCTCGTCTCCCCCACTTCTCATTTGCACCTACCGCCTTTTTTCCTGGTTCTTGCAAATTGCCACTGGACCGTATCCCCTCATCGTGTCTGTTGCTAGTTGGCTCCGACCCAGCGCCCCCTGCCAGCACTGCTCCTACGGCCGTGTTCATTTGGTTCAGCCCTTTAAACTCTTCGTCTGCTCATTTTGCCTTCTCGACGAGGTCATCTTTGATTTTTTAATTTTTTTGTGATGAGTGTTGCCTCCTTTTTCAATTGTATAAATCCTCTCTCTCTCTCTCTTTCTCTCTATCTCAATACAGGCACATACACACACACACACGTCTATTTATGTATATACATACATATATATGTATATATATAATATATATACATATATATATATTATATATTCATATATATATTACATATACATATATATTATATATATACATACACACACACACACACACACACACATATATATATACATACATAAATAAATAAATATATATATATATATATATATATATATATATATATATATATACATGAACCGCGTTCATGTTGACAAATATATAAAAGGTATGAATGAGAATGAATATCTTCACAATACAAGAGATGTATTTGACCGGTTTCGACTTTGTCTTCGTCAGAATTACATGTATTTCTGACGAAGACAAAGTCGAAACCGGTCAAATACATCTCTTGTATTGTGAAGATATTCATTCTCATTCATACCTTATATATATATATATATATATATATATATATACACATATACATATATATATATATATATATATATATATATATATATATGTGTGTGTGTGTGTGTGCGTGTGTGTTTAGAGATAGGTAGACAGACATATAGACATAAATTTGTTTATCCCTCTATATTTATAAACATGCCCGCATACACACAAAGTCCATGCACAGAAATAAAGAAAAACGAATCTGTCAGACTCCGGATATCGAAATGTTATTGCAGTATCAGAATCTCACAATCTCGTCCGAAGGGAGTAGGGGAAATCTGAGCCCGATTTTCCTGGAGAATCTGTAGAATGCGTTAGTCGGATTTATTTCCATGGTGGTTTTGGAGAAATGAAAAAAAAAAAAAAAAAAAAAAAAAAAAAACGCACAAAAAACGTCAGCGGATCATTGATTTTTAATGAAGAGTTATAGGCCTTTAGTGATTGACTGAACTGGAATTTTGTTAAATTATAATGCTAAGAGTATTCATTTTATTGCTTTTGTTGATTTTTTAAAGCAAAGAGGCAATCTTACACATTCCTCCCAGGATAAAGAACGAGGGAATCACGTAAATCCACATTTTAATCTCTCGGTGATCATTATTTTGAAAGGAAGAGAGAGAGAAAAAAAAAATCACTTCTGGATCGATCGTTTGAATTTTCTATGAATGGCTTATTCCTAGTTCTTAGTTCTCATTTTATTGCATTCGCTTGAAGACTGATACCTATGTCAACAACGCTAGGGATATGGAACTAAAGTTGTTTTTATTTCTTTTATAGTCGCATGTCGAGAAATACGTTCTCTTTTTCCGTATCTAAACATTTTCCTTGCACTTAGGTTACCTTCACTTGATTTGAGTAGTTGTTTGATAGGTTTAACAACTCCTTTATATATTTCTGGCAATAATTTCCCTGATACACTCGATTCATCTTCCCTGCATTGTCTGTCAAAGCCTGTTAGAGCTGAGCAACCTGACCGGGGCGTTATGTTTACACAGGAGTTCCGATTCAAAGGTGTTGTTTTTCAGTTCCAAGCCTAAAATATCGTATTATCCTGGGCTTCATAGGGGTTCCACTAATTGAAATCTGATTTTCTGCTTCTCTCTCTCTCCCTCTGCTTAATAAGTGTTATTTTCTGAACGTTGTCATATTAACAGTAACAATGATGATGATGATGATTATCATCATCATCAGTATCATTATTATCATTATTATTATTATCATTGTTATTTTTTCTGTTAACCATTGTTATTATAATGAACGCTTATGCTATCACACGTGGTAACGGCATACGTCATTTTTATTCTGATGATAATGGCAATAGTGAGTGATTATTTTTATCAATATTGCCTTTAGTTTTGTCACTGCTGTTTTTTGTGATTGTCGTTATTATCACTGCCATTGCTAGTATCACTACTGTAATCAAAATCATTCAACGC
>NC_061837.1:36625857-36630857 GCF_019202785.1 Penaeus chinensis
TAAATATAATGGTGAAGAAGAGAAAGAAGGAGAAAGCGAAGAATAAAGAAAAGAGGGACAAGTACTGTATACAAACCTCTCAAACTTCCCCGAACTTAATCTGATCACAGAAGGATTGGCATTTTCCTTAAGCCATGTGATTAAGTGAGATGCCCTGGAGTCTTCGGATCATCATTTTTTTCGTCGTAAAGGACACAATTATCCTTAGAGTCTTTAAAGGCCTCCAGTAAACAGCTTTAGACAGTGGGTTTTCTGTAATTCTAGTTTTAGAGCAAGGCAGTAATCGTTAGTGTAGTAACTAACGTGCGAAGAAGAGTAAGATAAGGTTAATGGTTACAAGAAATCTCTCTATCAATCTCAATTTTCATCTCACTGATTCATTCTTACTGTGTCATTCTTCCTCTCCCTTTCCCTATCCATTTTTTACTTTTTTCCGTTTCCTTTTCTTTAACTTTCTGTTTATCCAGATGTCCCCATTTCTGGTTTTCATTCCATCTACTACTTTATCTGTCTCAATCTTCATTTCTCTCTAACTCTGTCAACCCCTTCCTTATCTCTACCAATATCCCTTTTCTTCTATATATCTACCATTTTTTCTCTGCCAGTTTCCATTTTCTCTCTCACCCTGTCCACTCCCTTCTCTCTAACTCACTTTCTCTAACTCACTTGCTCTACCCAACCCTTTCTATCTTTCCGTCTCCCTTTTCCTCTCTCTCTCTGTCCCTTATTTCGATGTCCTCTCCTCTTGTAAAGCGCTATTGATATGCAAAGTAGGCCGAGTTTAGCCGAGCGTATAATCAGTGGGGCTGGGAGCCTGTGAGTGACCGAACCATTTATGTGTAAATATTGTGGTTGAAAGTGGTTGATCTGGTAGATGCGGCTACAGGATCTTTATTTTATTTTGTTCTTGTACTGGAGTGTATCTTGTGTGTTGTGAATGTAAAAGGAAGGGAAACAGTTTCTACATATATTGTGTTTAGATCACTGGCGGTATATCCATATATTTTTTTATTCTATTGAAGTCCTTTATTTACCACCCTAGATTACTACACAGTTGTGAGCAAATTTTCATACATTGATGAATGTCCGGTATAGTATATCACGTTGCAAATATTGTTTATAACGTGTTTCAGGTGAAGAGAAAAAGAATTACATAGTCCTTTATCTACCATCCGGGGTTTTGCTTTTCAGCTCCCTCCCTATGTACCTCATTCCTGGTGATTTCAAAGCCTGTATCACTGTGTCCTCTGAGAAATAATGTACAAGTGTTCCCTTATATTTTTCGCAAAATTCACACTTAGTTTCTTCTCCACTGCATGTTATACGGCCCGGCTGATTCAGCCAGTATACATGCATGGTTCTTCCATTTAAAACATCACATTTATTTGATATTTTATACAAGTCATAGATGAAGTCACTAAGTGAAAATCATCATAACACTTTGTGGTATAGATTTCAAACCGATGAAAGAGGCAATCCTAGCAGAGAGGTCCTCCAAGGTCTATATCAACACGCAGCTGACCTTGCTAGGTGGTCAACATGCGTAATATCCTTGGTAATATTCCCTACAGCTTTAAGCCAGAGTGTTTAGAAAGGGACTCCTGAACCTTGATGAAATAGAAATTCTGTGGCTATGGGTAATTCTGCCAGCTCAGTTTGCGTAACCCAGCCGTGAACCTTCCTGCGTTCCTGGTGCTGGAAAACATTGTTACATATGTAGAGTATAATGTAACCTGCTTTGCTCACAGACTCTAAAGATCTACCAGTGCGGGGATCACATACACTAATCAAAATTTAATGTTGCTCATTCATGATTGTAAAGATGTATTTCTGGAGGACAACAGAAGGAACAGGGTCATGTTAAGGGGATATGTGCATAATAACAATAATAATGATAATAAAAAAAAATGAATAATAATGGAATAAATCGCGATGTGGGACCTTTCTTATGGGTATATTCAATTAGGATATGATACAAGTAGCCTCATTTGTACAATTTCTAGAAAGGGCCTACTGGAGTGCAACAGGGCGACATAAGATGGAGGAACTTTCTGCTGACGAAACGCCTGCACAGAGAACGTATTTTTAACCTGGCTGCTGCGTTATAAATTATTTTAACGTCGGAGTGAAATTCACATTAACATTAACGGGTTCAAATTCAGTGGTTACCGGAATTCGTCTACACATAAACCGCCAAAAAATTGTGACGTAGGCGGTAAACAGTGACGTCACGCAGCTGTGCTAAATTACGGAAATCTGTGTTTTAGACTGTCAAGTAATAATAAGAGGGAGGATATTGCAAAGTAATTTTATTTTCATTCTCTAATAGCCTACAAAATAACATAGAAAGGGCACATAATTAAGAAATGTCCATCAGAATCTTGTGCGAATACACCGTTTCGAATCCGCACAACATTAGTTCAAATCCTAAGTGACAGAAACTTAAATCACCTTTTTTTGTTTTTTACTATCTTCATAAATTGAAACTTGCAATTTTCATAATGTTTCAAGGGAAAAAGTTTTACAAGTGAATATACAAAGATGAAAAAGATTCGGATATATGGTAAAATCTTCCTTATTTATAAACATATCCTGTGTTAACCTTGATCTAAAGAAAATGTTGCTAATTGATCCAACAGAAAACTGCGAGCCCGGCAGAGAGAAGAAAACCGTAGAGCATAAACTCGTGATATATATATGTATATATATATATATATATATATATATATATATATATATATATATATATATATATATACATACTGTATATATGTATATACATACATACATATATATATATATATATATATATATATATATATATATATGTACAGAGAGAGAGAGAGAGAGAGAGAGAGAGAGAGAGAGAGAGAGAGAGAGAGAGAGAGAGAGAGAGAGAGAGAGAGAGAGAGAGAGAGAGAGAGTGAGAAAGAGACAGAGAGGGAGAGAGAGAGAGAGAGAGAGAGAATGAAAGAGAGAATGAGAGAGAGAGAGAGGAAGAATGCTGGGGCTCACCAGGACTTCACGTTGTCGCCTCTTGTGCATTTTTTTGTGCATCTTATTTATTTTACATTAGCAACACTTAATCCTACCCAAAAGAAAATTACGTGTGACTTACATTATAAGAATAATGATACAGGTTCGTGTAATTATGTACGCTGTCCCTCTTACAACTAAACACCAAAATTCATTGTTTTTATTTTACATACATTCATATATATATATATATATATATATATATATATATATATATACATACATACACACATAAATACATACATGTACATAGATAAACACACACACACACACACACACACACACACACACACACACACACACACACACACACAAACACACACACACACACACACACACACACACACACACACACATATATATATGTGTGTGTGTGTGTGTGTGTGTGCAGATCCATACGAACAGGTTCGAAGGTTAATCTAAATTAGACCGCATGCTAGCACTACCGAGTCCAGTTCATGCTGAAGCAAACTGTATGCTGTTAGTTATCACGGCAGGTAAATGAAACATGGCGGGACTTTCCCGCAGAGTTTGAGTTGTATGATTTATTCTTCGGTATAGGTCACTGCCAGTGAACACCGATTGATAGTCTTTGAATCAACACATTAAATAACATGGGACTAAGTACACTTACTTGGTGTGTACTTAAAATAAGCAATTTTAATTCCACTGAAGAAGTCGGTCTAAGGGATACATTAAAATCCTAGTTAAAACCCTTTCTTGAATTTCAAACTTACGCAGTTGTTCGAGGATGATGTCTTGTTGAAAATTTCACTCAAACCGCTTACACAGGCGTGAGGTCAGGGAAATAGGTCGGTATTTGCTGGTGTTGCGACGTTGGATTAATACTATACAAGATTTGTTTAGTGTTACTGCAAACACGACTCCAATTCTCTTTGGTGAGCCGCAGATTATCTGCCGTCACATAATGCTTACAAGAATTAACAAGCTCCTGAACTCTCCAATGTATCTTTTCTAAAGCGGAGTCACCGTTTCTCCTGTATGTGGGAGACATTACCAAGTTGGTAATGACAGCTTCTATTACGACCCGAGCGAAATTTTTGACTGTTGTTATTACAAAGGTGCTAAACTCGTTATAAACATACCTTAAAAAAGACTTATTAACTTGTCATGCACAACATTTCCACGAGGTATGTAATCTACTCGTGCTACCTCCATGTCATATGTCTGTTACACTGGCGATCTCTAAAGTGTCTAGCAGAAAGTAACCTTTGCACACTAAGTTTTGATTATGGAAGCTGGGTAACAAACTTTTAAAAATGGTGTCTAGTATACACATTATACAGTGACTAGAGATGACTGATTAGTGTATATGATCACCGCACTGGTAGATCTTTAGAGTCTGCGAGCAAAGCAGGTTACATTATACTCTACATATGCAAGAAATTAAACGTCGGTACTTTCAGACTTTTTGACTAATTATGTAGCAGTGTTATCCTTTTAAAAGTAATATGTAAATATAGTTCTGTTAGGGCTATATTTACATATAAACCAAATCCTTTGATTGCAAGTGCCATTTCACAATTAAATGTAATCAAGGAAGCGATTGAAAATTGGCAGCAATAAACATGAAAGCATTTGTTGGGAACCACTTAGGAGGTCCATCCATCCGCTAGTAAATTATCACACGACCCGCACGGCTCTGCACATCTATCACAGTTTCAAATACTGTCTGCTTGTATGCAGAGAAGTGCTCAAATTGACATTATGCAGTTCTGATAAACTGTCGTCCCTAAATATCGAGAGACATGGATCAATACCAATGCCATGGGCCAAAAATTTTGCTAAACTACAGTAAAATAATCATAAACAATTCTATTTAACATAAAACAGGCTAAAGGCCCACCAGGACAGTATAAATAACGGCAAAAGTGTTCGTAGTATCATACATACATACATAGATTTAGGACACTTTCTTGTAATGTTTTGATCTCAAGAACGTC
>NC_061837.1:36635857-36638357 GCF_019202785.1 Penaeus chinensis
AAGTACTAACTGTACTACTAATGATGATAATGTCAATAGTAAAGATAATGATAATGATAATAATAGTAGTAGTAGTAATAATGATAACAGTGATTATAATGATATTGATGATAGTAATGATAATGATGGTGATGATAGTAATAATAATGTTAATAATGATAATAATAATGGTAATAATAGAAATAATGATGGTAATAATAATAATAATAATGATAATAATGATAATGATGATGCTAGTAAAATAATAATGAATATAATGATAATAATAATAACAATAATAATAATAATAATAATAATAATAATAATAATAATAATAATAATAATAATAATGATAATAATAATAATGATGATGATAGTAAAATAATAAGGAATATAATGATAATAATAATAATAACAATAATAGTAATAGTAATGATAATAATAGTAATGATTATGATAAAAAATATGATAATGATAATAATAATAATAATAATAATAATGATAATAATAGTAGTAATAATAATAGTAATGATTATGATAAAAAATAATAATGATATTAAGGATAATTGCAGAAATAAAATAGTAGTAATGATAATGATAACGATGATGATAATAACAAAAGTGATAGTAATGATAATAATTATAATAGTAATAATGATAATAATAGTGATAACAACAAAGCAACAACAACGATAATAATCATAATAATAGTGATAACAATAATAGTAATATTAATGATAAAGATAATAATAGTAATTGTTATTATTATAATAACAAAAACAACAGCAACAATAATAATAATAATAATAGTAATAGTAATAATAACAACAATAATAATAATAGTAATAGTAACAACAATAATACAAATATTGATAATAATGGTAATAATAATAATAATAATGATAATAATAATAACAATAATAACAACAATAGTAATAAATATATTAATAACAACAACAATAATTACAATAATAATAACAATAATAACATTGCTATTGATAATGATGATGATGATCGTAATAAGTAATGATGATAGTAATAACAATAATGGTAACAATAATGAAAATGGTATGATCACCAGTGATTGCAATGTTGAAAATAATATCAACATAATAAAGCTAAAAGCAATGATAATAGCAAAATGATGATATTGTTAACAGCATAAGGAAAGAGAGGGATGGAAGAAGGGAGGGAGGGAAGAAGGGAAGGAAGGAATAAATGAGTGATTGAGTGAGGGAGGGAGGGAGGGAGAAAGGGAAGGATGGAGGGAAGGAAGGAAGTAGGGAAGGGGAGGAGAGGGAGGAAATATCGATTTTCAATTACTTCAATAAAGAAAAAAAGAAACAATTTGAACGCCTTTCCCCCTCCTCCCCCATCCCCACACCCCCTCCCCCTTACGTAATAACACGACCATCTCTCACTTCTAAGATTATGCCCCCTACCCCTTTCATTGTCTGAAGATTGCATTGAGACACCACAGGAAGCTTCTCAGAACCTTCGTCGTCATGAAGCCTTCAGTACAGCGGCTTCAGTGAGTGTTTTAAGATTCAACGCTGGAAGGTGTGTTCATCGCTCGCTGTGATATTACAGGGAGATGCGGTGTAGGCTGGGAGGGAGGGAGGAGGAGGGAAGGGGAGGGAAGGGGAGGGAGAGAGGGAAGGAGAGAGGGAAGGGGAGGGTGAGAGAGAAGGAGGGAGAGAAGGAGGGAGGGAAGGAGGGAGGGAAGGAAGGAGGGAAGGATGGAAGGAAGGGGAGAGAGAGGGGGAAGGCGGGAGGGAAGGGGAGGGTGAGAGGGAAGGAGGGAGGGAAGGAAGAAGGGAAGGAAGAGGGAAGTTGGGAAGGAAGGAGGGAGGGAAGGGAAGGAAGGCGGGAAGGAGGGAGGGAAGGAAGGAGGGAGGGAGGGAAAGGGAGAAAAGGAAGGAGGGATGGTAAGAGGGAAGGAGGGAGAGAAGGAGAGAAGGAGGGAAGGAGGGAAGGAAGGAGGGATAGAGAGAGGGAAGGAGGGAGAGAAAGAGAGAAGGAGGGAAGGAGGGAAGAGGAGGAAAGGAAGGAGGGATATAGAGAGGGAAGGAGGGAGGGAGACAGAAAGGAAGTTGGTAATTAAGTAAGTTGGTAGGAAGGATAGGTAAGTATTAGGAGAAGAAAGAAGAGAGAAAGGGAGGGGAGGGAAGGAAGGAGGGTAGAATATAGGTAAGCATGCAAGTAGGTAATGGGATAGGGAGGAAAGAAGGGAGATATGTATGTATATATATAGGCAAGAACGGAGACAGATAAGTGGAGAGGAAGGAAAAGAATTTACTTAGGTCCGTCAGTATGTAGGTAAGGATGGAGGAAGGAAAGCAAGTCATGTTGGGGGGAGAGGGGGGGTGGGGGTGTAGGGAGGCAGTAGTGAGGTAGGGAGGTGGGGCCGCGAATTCTGGGCTGACAGTGATGCACTTGTGAGTGATGGTGACTCCAAGGCATGAATATTAATGCTGCGGAGGCTGTTACGCAAATGCTTCCCGTGCACCCTCGCTCGTAC
>NC_061837.1:36663357-36665857 GCF_019202785.1 Penaeus chinensis
ATACAAACACACACACACACACATTCACTCACACACACACACACATCTATATCTGTATCTTTATTTATATATACGTGTATATATAATATATTAATATATATGTATATAGAGACACACACACAGACATATATATGTATATATATATATATATATATATATATATATATATATATATATATATATACATATGTTATATGTATATATATATATATATATATATATATATATATAATACACACACACACATATATTTATTTACATATATATTTGCATATGTACATATACATACGCAGCACGGCCTTAACTAACTAAATACGGTGGTAGAAATACTGTTTGACCAAGAGACATCATTTTGGGCTTTAAGTGACTTATACTGCCGGCAACCGAGATAGACACACACGGTTTAGCCACGTCACTATAATGACAAATGCACTAGTGATAAACAACAAGACAACAAATTGGCGATCCCGAAGTTGTGCAACGCCTGGTGATCGGTTAATTGTCACCCTTCAGTGATTTTTCATTAATGTTTGTGCCACCTGTGTCTCAGGATGCCCGACGAGGAAACCAAAAGCAATGCTGCTACCTCTAGGTACACCAAAGATGACATTCCAAACACCGACTTTCTGTCTACAGGTCAAGGAAGCAGCGAAGAAGTGTCTTCAACCCAGCAACTTCAATAAATCTTTAAACAGCAAAGGCGAACATCAGATTATAATAATGTTCACCACACCTTTTCCATGCTTCTTCAAGTTTCTTGTCGACACAAATTACTCCCTACGATCATGAACTTGTATGCCGCCAACAGATCAACAATCCTTGTATATAAATAGAGATTCAGCGCACATGTCAGTGGACTTTCTATATAGCCACCGTGTCTCAAGCCGATTTTTGAGAAACTTCAACCTCCTAGTTGACATTAAAAATTGGAGACTCTTTGACACTACTTTTGTAAAGTCTACTAATACTTAACTTCTACATAGAAATAGCTTGCAGATCTCCACAATCGATGCCAACAACCCATTGGCATCACAGCTGAAGTCCTTCACTTACTAACCCATACTCTGCAACTTCCTATAAAGCATTCCGTTACTTATCACATCAAAACAATTGGGCGACCTACACATGCTAAGTCTCGTTGATTACCTCCAGAACGCTATCGCTTAGTGAAAGAAGAGATCAAGACCTTACTATGTTTGGGAATTATCTGGGCAAGCTCCAGCAACTGGTCATCTGCACTGCATGTTGTTTCTAAGAAGAATGGAGAACTAAGACCCTGCAGTGACTACAGAGCTCTCAATGCTCTGACGCTGATGGATTGTTACCCAATTCCCAACATCCAAGAATTTACTTGACGACTTTCAGGTTGTTCCATCTTCTCCAAAATAGATCTGGTTGAAGTATTCCACGAAATACCAGTCCACCCTTCAGACAAAACAGCCATCATCACCCCATTTGGCTTGTAGGAATATGTCTGCTGACCATCAGGATCATCTAATGCAAGTCTTCAAATGTCTGAATAATTACAGTATCCAAATTAATGTAGACAAGAGTGTGTATGGAGTTTCATCTGTTGATTTTCTTGGCCACACAGTTTCTGCAGCAGGTATCGCTCCACTTCCTGGCAAATATGAGGCCAGTCAACAGTTTCCTAAGCCAACTACACAATGCCAGCTCAAAGAATTCTTAGGAATACCTCTGTATTCCATAACCAGAGCATCAGAGGTCAGTTGCTTTGGTATGGATTCTTGAAGCTGATATTGCCTCTGATACTGCTAAGCAAGCCCTCAGTCCAGTAACTATACAGCTTTCCCAGTCAAGATGCCCCAATGTCCATCACTACTGATGTCTTCCAACGCTGGCACTGGAGCTGTTCTGCAACTACATGTTGATGGTGGATGGAAACCTTTAGCCTTTATCTCAAAGAAACTAAATAATGCTGAACGGAACTATAGCTCATTTGATCAAGAACTTTTAGCTGTTTATAAAGTGATCAAATGGTTTCAGCATTTAGTGCCATATCTTCACCGACCACAAGCCACTCTCTACTACCAAGTCTACCTACACTCCTTAACAACTTCTTCATATTGACTACATTTCGCAGTTCACTACAGGCACCCAGATAGACGGTTTAGCCACGTCTAACAAACGCACTAGTGATACATAACAAGACAACACACACACACACACACACACACACACACACACAAAAACACACACACACACATATGTATACATATGCATGCACACACTCACACTCACTCATTCATTCATTCATTCATTCATTCATTCACTCACTCATTAGTTAATTAATTAATTAATTAATTAATTAATTAATTAATTAATTAATTCATTCACTCACTCACACACTCAATCACTCACACATTCACTCACTCACTCACTCACACACACATTGAAAGTAGGAAAATTTCCCTCCTACTCTTTCAATGAAAATTAAAACACTGACTATCCTGAAAGCGATGACAATATTAAACCGAAC
>NC_061837.1:36670857-36673357 GCF_019202785.1 Penaeus chinensis
GAAAGAGAACGAGAAGATGAAGACGAAAGAGGGAAAAGAGAGCCAGAAGGAACCGGTGAAGAGGAAAATGAAATAAATTTGTTAGTGTTGCGGATCTGAAATAAGGAAGACTCGACATGGAAGCCGCTGGAATACTCGGAACAAAGGAAAAGGAAGAAGGAGAAAGAGAAAGAGAAAAACAAGAGGGCGGAGAAGAAGTAGGCGAAGGAGAAGGCAAAGGCGGAGGTATGGGAAAGAGGGAAAAGAAGGAGGAGGAGGAATGGGAGGAATAGGATGAGGAGGAGGAGAGGGGACGAGGAAAAGGAGAAAAAGGAGAAGGAGAAGAAGGAGAGGGAGGGGACTAGGAAAAGGAGAAGGAAAAGGTAGGAGAAAGAGGAGGAGGAAGAGGAGAAGGGGAGGACGAGGAGAGAGTGGAGAAGGAGGGGGAGTAGGAGGAGGAGGAGGAAGAGGAGGAAGAGGAGGAAGAGGAGGAGGAGGAGGAGGAGGAGGAGGAGGAGGAGGAGGAGGAGGAGGAGGAGGAGGAGGAAGAGGAGGAGGAGGAGGAGGAGAGGGGAGGAGGAGGAGGAGGAAGAAAAAGAAGAAGAAGAAGAAGAAGACGGAGAGGAGGGGAGAAGCAATAGGAGGAGGAGGAAGAAGAAGAAGAGGAGGAGCAGGCGAAGACAAAGGGAAGGAGAACGATGAGAAAAAGAAACAAAAAAGACAATAAAGAAGACGAAGATACAAAAAAAAAGGGAAAAGAAAAAGAAGAAAGAGAGAGAAAAATAGAACAAACTCAATAGCGAAAACAAAAACAAGACACGAGAAAGAATATGAAAATGAAAATGAAAATAAAAAACTAAGTAATGTCAATCCAAATTTCATCATGTTCAGTTATCTATAAAGACAAATATTTGGATGTGTTTAGATGCCCTCAACATGAACAGCTGATCAATATCTTCCCAAACTTCTTTCGCAATTTCACTTGCAGTCGACGGGACACAGCAATCCGCATGCACGAATGGACTTTTTTTTTTTTTTACACGAACGCCTCATTGGATCCTTATTGTAAATCCGGAATGTCAAATCCGCTTTTAGTTTTTTAGTTTTTAATTAGACACACTTTGAAATATTCTTTTCGTTGTGGAGTTTTGTTTTTATTCTTTGTGATGACGATCTTTTTTTCATAGGTAAAATGTGTAGACACTTTAAAGAGTGAAGACAAGGAAGTCATTAACTTTCTCTCTATCCCTTGTTTATCCTCTCTCCTTATTGCTTTCTCGACTTCTCTATCGATTTCTTCGTCTGTTTGTTTATCAGCTTGCTTATTCTCTGTGCAATATTTCTCCGTATATCCCTCCTTGTATTTACCCAAGGACGACACAATATTTGAATGAAACGCAATCACCATCTACTCTCTTCCACTTTCTTCCCTCACTCTTCCTCCCTGTCTCCCATGGCCGATCCGAGAGCGCCAAGCACCCTTTCCCCACACTCTGATTGGCGTAATAGACAAAGTTCTTGCACCAATCAGAAGCCAGTTTGCAAATGCGTGTTTGTCTTGCCGACGAGTTTCGAAATTCGATTCATTATTTCGTACCTCGGCTCCGAAAAGAGTTTTTGTTTGGGGTTCGAAGCAGCTGTTATTGCAGACTTCCTCATTAATAGATATCGCATTCTGTTCTCTCGCTATTGTCTCTCTGCTTATCCATTATGCATAACCTCAAGCCCCGGTCCTGTTTATTCTGAATTTCCCATTGTATTAACTCATCAGTCTGTGGATATTTAGACAGATCGCTGGAATAACGTAAGCTTCTTCAATGGCCGTTGAATAGGTCTTTGAAACGTCCAGTTGGCTTATATTAATTAATAATTATATGTGGCTGATTGAGTTAATTCCTTATTTTTCCTAATTAGTATTTAATCCGTGCCGTACTGTATTGTTTTACCATTAATTATTGATTTTTTATTTTATTTTATATGCACACGTACACATATGTATATGTATGTCTTTTTTCATGTAAGTAGATATATATAGAGAAGTAAATATATAGATATATAGAGAAACAGAGGGATGGTAGACCGATAAATGGACACATATATATATGTGTGTGTATATATATATATATATATATATATATATATAGAGAGAGAGAGAGAGAGAGAAAGACAGAGATAAAGCGATGGATAGGTACAAATTCTGAATCAGAAGTGATGCGGTTACCTCATCATTTGCGATGATGGTTACGAAAGAAGTCTTTGATCAAGGCAAGTGTGACGATTCCATTAATCCATTACGAGTACGATCGATAGAAATAGAGATGGGCTCGTGATTTCTAATTTCCAGACACCCACACACACACCCACACACGCTCAAGCACAGGAACACACTCATTTATACACACACGCACGCATAAGCACACACTCATTCACACACACACACACACACACACACACACACACACACACAGGAGCACCTCCACTCCCTCACACGAACACAACAACAACAACAACAGCAACAGCC
>NC_061837.1:36685857-36688357 GCF_019202785.1 Penaeus chinensis
TCATCATCATCATCATCATCATCATCATCATCATCATCATCATCATCATCATCATCATCATCATTATCATCATCATCATCATCATCATTATCCTCATCATTATTATTATTACTGCTATTATTATTAGTATTACTATTACTATTATTACCATTATTATTACGATTATTCTCATTATTATCTTTATTGATATTATTATCATTATTATTATTATTATTATCATTATTATTATTATTATCATCATCATTATTAGTGTTATTATTATTACTATTATCATTATTCCTAATATTATCATTATCATTGTCATTATTCTCATTATCATCATTATTATTACTATTGTCATTGTTATGATTAATATTATTATTATTATCATCATTATTATTATTATTAGTAGTAGTATTACTATTATTATTATTATTATTATCATTATTATTATCATTGTCATTCTTATAGTAATTATCATTATTGATTACTATTATTATTATCATCATTATTGATTATTATTTTTATTATTATTATTATTATTATTATTATTATTATTATTATTATTATTATTATAATTGTTATTGTTATTATTATAATTATTATGATTATTATTATTATAATTATTATGATTATTATTATTATCCTCCTCCTCCTCCTCCTCCTCCTCCTCATCATCATCATCATCATCATCATCGTCATCATCATCGTCATCAGCATCATCATCATCATCCTCCTCATCATCATCCTTAACATAATTATCATTGTTATTATTATTATTATCACTATAATAATAATAATGATAATAATGATAATAATAATAATTATAATAATAATAATAATAATATAAAATGATAATAATAATTATTATTATCATCATCATCACCTTCATCATCCTCATAATCATCAGCATCATCATAATCATCATTATCATTGTTTATATTATCATTTGCATCACCATTATCATAATGATAATACTAGTAATGATAAAAATAACAACAATGGTAATATCAATAATACTGATGATAATAAGGATAACAGTGATAACAACAATAACAACAAGAAGAAGAACAACAATAGCAACAACAATAACAAAGATAATGATAAATATAATAGTGAAAGTAATTCAACCCTGGACGAATTTAAGTAAAACAAACAAACAAATCGGGCACAAGGACTTGGCTACCAAGCATCCCTAGGAGACAATATCTCTCAGCACAGCATCTCCATCTCCCCATTTCATCTCTCTACGACAAGAAGAGGAAATAAATCTTCTCGTCAGTGGAAAGTTCTCCTCTTATGGCATTATTAAGATAGTTGCGTTATAAACAGCAGCTGTTATGAGTCTGTAACGAGGATCTGCAGCGATGTACCCACGCTGTGACGTCATCCGGTGTTAGGGTTTCATTGTAGAGATACGGTTTGTGTTTTCCAGATGGGTGGTGTTGATGGTCCGTCGTGGTGGGTGTCTTTATTTTTAAAAAAAAGTAGAACACATTTGTTATATTTTCTTTTGATTTTTTTTTTTTTTTGTTTTTTTTGTTTACACTTTTCGATGGATGTTCGTGTCTTGCTTCACTGGGAACTAAATTTCTTTATAAAGCAGATGAATCAATCGCACTTTTGCATATTTTTGAAACGAATACAATATTCGTAAAGAAAAGCAAACTAATTGTGTGTGTGTGTGTGTGTGTGTGTGTGTGTGTGTGTGTGTGGGTGTGTGTGTTTGTGTACATATATACATCCTCATCCTCATCGGGGAGCTAACACCTTACTTCCAGCGAGTGTCCAGGCAGGCCTTCGGTCCATCTCTAGCTCCTTCGACAGGACTTGTCGAGTTGCCCAAGCCATAACCTCCTTGGTCGTCAAACGGGCCTCCTCCACCCAGGATGTATGTATGTATATAGATACACACACACACACACACGCACACATACACACACACACACACACACACACACACACACACACACACACACACACACACACATACACAGAAAATGAACATTCCACTGCAACACGAGAGACAAGACAAGGACTATAAACATCACTACACAATATGCACTTACAGGATAGTGGGCAGCGTGTTTACCTTTTTTTTTCATGCCGTCAAAACATCTCAGAAGACACAGCCATCGCGGAGGATTCATCTCTCTAAAACAGCCTTCAGCACATGCGTATTTTCGCGCAGGCAGACGGACATCTATGTACCAGAGTGGTTGTAGGCACGTAGATAAGGCGATATGAAGGTTGCGGGAAATGTACAAATGTTCTGTACGTGAGAAATCAGGGACGTTATTCACGAAAGGTCATAGACTCCAGGATTTGTCTCTGGCAGAACAAAGTCACTGATTCAGCAGTTTTGTTCTATGACCCCTCACGAAATTGTTTTTAAAAATCAGTTATATTTTGTCTACGACTCGAGCAAAATTTAGGAATCATATTTAAATTTTCCTTTTGAGACCGAGGACAGCAATAATGCACACAAACACACACACATATACATTCTCTCTCTCTCTCT
>NC_061837.1:36698357-36713357 GCF_019202785.1 Penaeus chinensis
TTATCAAATGACTCAAATTAACGTCTGACAGGATATGCAACAGGCGTGTTTAGATGTGACAGGTACCTACGTCAAAGAGCAGTAGTAGTAATATGTTGTCATAGCTACATATTACTACTACTACGTACACAAACTTAATTATCTGAGATAATGCGTTTTAAGGTTCATCTGATGGATAATCTTTCATTCTTAATTTGAGCTTGCTATTGACCACAGTGGCAGACACAGACCCTGTAGGTTACCTAGCAGCAACTGAAATAAATTGTCAATTCATTAGATCTGTCAGTGCTTTGAGTGGTGATAGCTAACCTTGAAGCCAAGGCAGACGCATTCAAGTAATGTATTTGACGCTTTAACACACAGAATTTATATCAGTAAAAATACTAAGTAGTTATGGCTTGATTATGATTACCAAGTTGCTCCTGATATCACATCCAAAGCGTGATAAACATGCAAGAGTCACCATGCATCCCAAAACTGATGACATATAAGACTTAATATTTTGCCAATAAAATAAAATACCCTCCAACTCTTGTCCTGTCAGAACAGACATCTAATCCTCTACAAAGTAAAAAAAAACTTCCTCTGTTATTTTTTTCAATGTATGTTGCACTTAGACTTTGTAATGAAAAAGCGATGATGGTTACTGTTCGTCTTCTGTAGTTTGGTGTTTCTCTGCGATGCTTGAGGGTGAAGAAAACACCGATGAAAATTAAGGTAGGTTCATTGGAGATCAGCTCTGACAAAAATAAAATGGGACTCTTCATGTTCCTCTGCCCCACACGCCAGGCTCTCTGAGAGTGTCGCTGCCAGATGTGTGACTACAGAGACAAAATGAAATATTGCACTCATTCTTTCACATAGGTGATATGCGACACAGCAATATAAACTAAACATAATCTTCTATATTTCACATGACGTAACATATCACACAAAAGGCAGTGTGTATAATATAATCACAAAATAATCACAATATACGTACGATAATACTGACATCACAACCCGTATGTAATGGAGTCACAACATGGCACTCGCAACTCACTTCATTATCACAACTCACTTTATTATCACAACACAGTTACCAAACATAAAAAGGTTGGGAAATAAGAAATTACGACCTCATCCCTTCTCTCTAACATTCGCAAGATAAGGAAGATGATTATCCAGACGTAACTAACCCAGTTTCCACAAGGTTACTTTGACTTCAGGAACAGTCGGTTAGCAACAGGCTTTCTCCCGAACTTTTCATCTACGCGACACAAAGCTCTGGATGATGGAATAATGACATGAACCATTGCACTCGACATTGTGGAGCCTTTGACCGTGTTTAACATGGATGTCTTCAGGCCAAGTGCAAATTGATAGCATAAATGAGAGGCTGCTCAGACTCCTTTAGCAAGAACCTACCCCAAGCACGAACGATTAAGATGAATAACTGCCTGTGGACAACTCCGGTATGTCACGCTCGCTGCAGAAGAAATCCAGATGATACAGAGAGCTCATTTTCAAAATAACAACACACTCGAGTTACACAAGTATCGAAATTAAAGACACTGCAACGCTTCTTGGGACTGAATCGGAAAAGTGAATGACTTTCAAATCCCACATCAAGGATCTTGCCGAAAGAGCAGCTGGGAAGTTTGCAGCACTGCAGCAAGTAGCTCCTCTCCTTGATGTACGACCTTGCTTGAATACTCTTCACTCACTAAGATTGCCTACCCCCCCCCCTCTCTCTCTTTCTCTCTCTCTCTCTCTCTCTCTCTCTCTCTCTCTCTCTCTCTCTCTCATTCTCTCTCTCTCTCTCTCTCTCTCTCTCTCTCTCTCTCTCTCTCTCTCTCTCTCTCTCTCTTTATATATATGTATATATATATATATATATATATATATATATATATATATATATATATATCAATAAATAAATATATATGTATATATGTATGTATATATAAAACTGTGTGTTTGAGTGTGTGCTTGTATATGCATATATATATATATATATATATATATATATATATATATATATATATATATTTATATGTATACACACACACACACAAACACACACACACACACACACACATATATATGTATATATACATATACATACACATACCTTTATCTATATATATCTGTCTGTCTATCTATCGATCTATCTATCTATCTATCTATCTATCTATCTATCTATCCATCTCTCTCTCTCTCTCTCTCTCTCTCTCTCTCTCTATATATATATATATATATATATATATATATATATATATATATATATACAGTCAATAGTACATAGGTATAGGAACGGATCAATGGTCTGCATTTCACACAGATAAAAGATAAAAGAGAGAGAAAGAAGTATGAACATAAAAACAGACACCAGTCGACTGCCCCTCGCACAGGAAACACCATCGTGTGTGGGCGGCAGCTGTTCCCGGGAATCACATCCAGCCCGAAATAATTTGAAATAGCGTGCCTTTGTTATGGACTGCTTGAGGCGTGACCAATGCGATCCTGATATTAGTTCATTAAAATATATGTAGGTCGGATGGTACTGGATGTTATTATTAACATTATCAATGTGGTTTGATTAATAATATTATTTGATGATGTTGATATGTTTAATTAGGATAATAGTAAGGGTAAAGAATTATTAAGAATTAGTAATGTTAATAATGATAAGAATAATAATGAAAATGATAATAAAAAATGATAATAATAATAACAGTAATAATAATGATAATAATAGTAACGATAGTAATGACAATGATGATAAAAATAGTTTTAATTATAATAATAATGATGATGATGATGATGATAAAAATAATTTTAATTATAATAATAATTATGATGATGATGATGATAATGACAATAACAATAATAATGATAATAATAATAATGATAATAATAATAATAATAATAATGATAATAATGATAATAATAATAATAATAATAATAACAATAATAATAATAATAATAATAATGATAATAATAATAATAATGTAATGGTGATGACAATGATAATTATAATAGTTATAATAATAATAATAATAATAATAATGATTATAATGGTGATAATAATGATAATGATAATAATAATGATACTAATGATAATTATGATGATAATAGTAATAAAAGTAATAATAATAATAGTAATAAGA
Source organism: Penaeus chinensis (assembly GCF_019202785.1). Classification (NCBI taxonomy): domain Eukaryota; kingdom Metazoa; phylum Arthropoda; class Malacostraca; order Decapoda; family Penaeidae; genus Penaeus; species Penaeus chinensis. The sequence goes on from NC_061837.1 coordinate 36,701,510, forward strand.
ATAACAGCAGCAGCAACAACAACAGCAACAACAACAACAAAATAATAATAATAATAATAATAATAATGATATGATTATCCCCCTTTAATTAATTCTGATACTAATCATCTTCATTTCACTTAATGCAAATGAGAGGGCAGTTTATACATCAAAACACGATTTGAATGGATTGATTCAAAAAAAAAAAAAAAAAAAAAAAAATCTACCACGCTAATTCATCATATACACTTCATATATGGCTTTCAAATAAGCATACATACATAAATTGACTTCGTACCCATTTTGTTTTTATATAATGAAAAGTGGCACGTTGGGTCCGTAGACTTTATCGTCGTTTCGAACATTGGGGAATTGTAGGATAAGTAATGAAGGGGCTTGTATTTGAACTGTAGTAATAGAGTGCTGTAAGGAGTAGTATTCATGTTATGAAAATAACTATGAATTGGTAATAATGCTGATAATGACGATAATGGTGACGAGAGCAATAACAGTGATAGTGATACCGGTTATTAAGAAAATAATGAAGATGATAATAAAACTGCTGGTAATGTTAATAGTGATAACGGTAATAATAATGAAGATAGGAAAGATGATATTGAATATGATAATGATGATGAGCATAATAATGCTAACAATAATAATTATAACAATGCTAATAATGATGATGATAATAATAACAATAATACAGGTAATGATAATGATAATAATAATAGTAATAATAATAGAAACAATAATAATAATGATAATGATAATAATAATGATAATAATGATAATAATGATAATGATAATAGTAATGATAATAAAAAATAATAATAATAATAGTAATGATAATAATAACAATAATAATAATAGTAATAATAATAGTAATGATAATAATAACAATACGAATAACAACAACAACAGCAATAACAACAACAATAACAATTATGATAATAATGATAACAATGATAAAATATAATAATAATAATAATGATAATAATGATAATAATAATAATAATAACAATAATATTAATAATACTAATGATGATAATGATGATAGTAATAATAATAATGGCAATAATAATGATAATGATAGTAATAACGATAATGATAAAAGTGATAATGATAATAAAAAAAATATATAATAATGATAATAATGATGATAATAATAACTATAATGATAATCGTATAAATAATGCTATAAATGATGATAATAGTTATAATGATAATAGGAATAATAATGATAATTATAATAACGATAATGGTATTATGACAATAATGATATAACAACCATATCAATAATTGTAACGATAATAACAACAACAATAATAAAAGGATTAAGGTAGTAATAAAAGTTAATGATAATGATAACGATAACAGTGATAATAAGGCTAGAGACAATAATACTAATGCTACTACTACTATTACTACTGATACTAATGATAACAATTATGAAGAGAATAAAAAATAATGATTATAATAATGATAATGTTCATGATAATGATAACAATAATGATGATATGGATAACAGTAAATACAATGATAAGGATAAAAAAAATAATGATAATAATGTTAATGATAATAGTGATAATGATAATAATAATAATAATAACAATAATAATGATAATGTTAACGGTAATAATAACAATAATGATGATAAGGATTAGAGTAAACACAATAATAATGATAATAATAATGATGATAATATTAATGATAATAATAATAATAATAAAAATAATAGTAATAATAATAAAAATAATAGTAATAATAATGATAATAATGATTGCAATAATGTTAATGATAATAATAACAATAATGATGATAATAATAAACATAAACATAGCAATAATAATAATAATAATAATAATAATAATAATAATAATAATAATAATAATAATAATAACAATAATAATAATAATTATAATGATAATAATAATACAAATAATGGTAATGATAATAACAAGAATAATAGCAACAATAATAATAAGAACAACAATAATAATAATGATAATCAATAATAATAATGATAATAATCATGAAAACAATAGCAACAACAACAATATGATAATAATAATGATAACAATGATAATGATAATGATAATAACAATAAGGATAATGAAAATAATAAAGATAATAATAATAATAACAAAAATAGTAATCATAATAATGATGATAATAATGGTAACAGTAATAGTAGTAATACTAGTAGTAGTAGAAATAATAACCATAATAATGATAATAATAATCACTATAAACGAAAACACAACAACACTAGTTTCAGAAACTATAATATTACATACAAAAGAAACTTTCTATTAGCAAAGCAAAGCAATGGTAAGGCAATTTCTAGAAAATTCAGGTTACAGACACATTGTCTCGTTGAATGAATGAGTAAATAGATGTATGAACGATTTAGTAAATATTTAAGTCAACAATAATTTTGCATGTGGTTAGGCTTACCACGTAGAGTATGTGGACACGGCTTTAAAAGGCTTTCCCTCAGTTATTTAGAATTACATTACTAGACCGTTGTAAATCTATAGATCCCGGCAATAAATAAATAACATCGATAACTTCTTGTTTAACCATTAACTAAACATTGAAAAGTATTATTATTATTTTTTTTACTTTCATGTATTAGACGGAAAAATGATCTCACACTCTCTCATTTCACATATGTTCATATATAGAAGCGTGTAATTGTTTACCTTCACATCCAAACACCGACCCACTCACATCTACACACTCCCACATGCAGTTAATTCACGGAGGGGAAAGGGGATGAGGAGACGGAAGGGAAGAAGGATGTGAAAGAGAAAGATAGAGAAAGACAGAGAGAGAAGAGAGAAAGAAGAGGAAGAGAGAGAGAGAGAGAGAGAGAGAGAGAGAGAGAGAGAGAGAGAGAGAGAGAGAGATAGATAGATAGATAGATAGATAGATAGATAGATAGATAGAGAGAGAGAGAGAGAGAGAGGGAGAGAGAGAGAGATTTCTACGGTCTGCCTAGTTTAACATCGTACCCCCCTGTACTTCCTTTTGACTATATTCGATCTATATTCTGCCTCGTCAAGTCTGGTGACAATGCAATAATGACAGAGTGTAATAATCGTTATTCATTTATTTTATTTCTCATGTCAATTTCACATAATTTTAAAATTTTAGATGGAGGCATTTACCTTTTCGCGCTCTCTCTCTGTCTTTCCTTCTCTCACTCTTCTTCCTCGTTATCTTTTTTTCTTCTCCTCCTCTGTCTAACTCTCTATTTCTTTTTCTTTCTTGCCCTCTCTCCATCTCTCTATTCCATCTCTCTTTCTCCCCCTTTCTTTATTTTTCTGTTTTTCTTCCTCTCTCACCCTCTCCTTTTCTTATCCTCTCCCCCCCTCTCTCTAGTAGCAGTAGTAGTGGTGGTAGTAGTAGTATCCTCATCCCCATCATAATCATCATCAATATCTTTATAATTGTCATTATCCCTTTTATTTAAAAACAAAAAAAATCACAAAGTCTGTCCACCATGCTGTATCTACCATTTTCAATCCAACATTTACAACACACACACGCACACCCGCCCATAAAACTACACCGCATTCACACACCTGGAAGCACACGAAACCACCACATACATCCATTTTTTTTTTAAAGACCCCATTTTTTTCTGACCATAAACAAACGTCCACTAGGTTTCTTCTCGGTTCACAGGATTCTCAATGCAGGCGTAACACGTTAGAGATTGCGTGTTAACTTCACAGGCCACTTTATTACAGAGGGTGTAAAATGCTTAGTTTTTTCTCTACTATTTTAATTATCACTTTCCTCTCTTTCTCATTTTGTATGCAAGGAGATGACGAGGGAGAGGGAGAGGGAGAAGATAGGAAGGGCGTTGGATAAAAATAATTGTCTCTCTTTATCTGCCTTTCAATATTGTAAGGTTTGTGTTTGTTGTTGTGATTGCACGTGCATTTTCTTTCATCTCTCTCTTTGGTGTGTATGTAGGAGCTTATACACACAGACATGCATACATACAGTATATAGGTAGGTAGATAGATGGATAGAATAAATAGATAGATAGATAGATAGAGAGATATATAGATAGATAGATAGATAGATAGATAGATAGATAGATAGATGGATGGATGAATAGATAGGTTATATATAGATAAATAGATAAATATATAGACAGATAGATAGATAGATAGATAGATGGATGGAGGATGGATGGATGGATAGATAGATAGATAGATAGATAGATAGATAGATAGATAGATAGATAGATAAATAGATAGATAGACAGATAGATAGACAGATACTGATGTATGGATAAATAGATAGATTGTTAGACAGAGACAGACAGATAGACAATGAGACAGATAGATAGACAGATAAACAGACAGATAGTTAGATAGACAGACAGATATATATAGATAAAAAAAGGGAGGAAGGGAAGGGAGAGATAACATATATGAAAACTAAATTGAATAGAAAACCATTAAATCAGTAGAGATAAAAATCAAAATTCCCTGAAGATCTCCCTCTCTCTGTTTTGTGCGCTAGATTATCTAAGCAATATCCAGTCAGTGTTTTTTACTTATTTTGCATTACACGAAGCATGTATACTGCCTTTGTTTCTCGTATTCATGTTTATCTACATCCTGAGGGGATCTTTCAGGGATTTGTAAATCGTATATTTTACTGTCAAAGATGTAATAGTAATGGTTTGGTGATAATGGAACTGATGGTGATGATAATGGAGATAGTAGAGATACTAATGATTTTTAAGATAGAGATATTGATGATATTAATAACAGTACTAATGGTCATCAGGGAATATTGTTTTATTGATATCATGCATGATATTTTACTGAAGTAATATTCTGATATTAATTTTCTTTATGTATACATTTCATCTCCCCCCTTTCCTTTTTTTTTCTATCTATATCTGTCTGTCTATCTATTTACCTATATATTCAGACGTGTGCATAATTGTGTGTGTAGGTCCCTACATAAATCCAATACACACACACACACACACACACACACACACACACACACACACACACACACACACACACACACACACATATATATATATATAACATGAATGAGTATGATAAGACAAAAAATACAAGCAGTAAACAGTAATCCAGAGGAAAGGTCAGACAGGCATAAAGGCCGAAATACAGAAGGCGAAAGTACAAAGAAATACCAAATGCCCTTCAACAGGATTAACAGATAAATCAATCTGGCAAAAAAAAAAATTTTCCAAAGGGCAAAACAAAAACTACTTAACTGCAACACAAATAATGTAAGCTATCTCATGTTAATTGCGTTTAAGCTCATTATCATCCCCACTCATTTTTTAAAGATAACAGTATATATTCAGAAAAAAAAAAAAAGAAATGCGGTGAATATCCTTCTTCCCTTGGACGTACTTTCTCCCCTCCCCCCTTACTCTCACCTCCCTCTCTCCTCTTTCCTCCCTTCCCTCTTCCTTCCTTTGTCATCCCCCTCCTCTTCTCTCCCTTATCCCTCCCTCGCTCCCTTCTCATTTCTATCTCTGGCTTAGATCCCGAAAGTAACCCCCCCCTCGCCCCCCCCTCATCTCTCTTTCATTTATCCGGACAATCGAACGTTTGACATGAAACTGCGCTTTCGAACTCGGGAACTCTGTGTCGCTGTAGATTTAATTTAATTTCATTTATCTATCTTTGTCACATTTAATTTGATTTATTTATCTGTCATATTCAATTTTATTAATTTCTCTATGCCAAATTTCAAATTATTTATTTATCAGTGTCCTATTTCTTTCTATATATTCATCTATGTTATATTACATTTTATTTATTTGTCAATATCATATCTTTTTTGTTTATTTATATGTCATATTCAAATATATTTATTCATCTATGTCATATTTCCTATTATTCATTTATCTGTGTCATATGAATGGATGAATAATAAATTTATAACAAACAAAACGAATTTTCATAATAATAATACGGTTTTTTTTTATATCAAAAAGTATAAAAAAGTTACACAGATGTCTTTGTTATAATGGATAAAACGGATAAAATGTGAAAGGAGAAGTAAAAAAAAAAAAAAAAGAAAAAAAAAGAATCTTAGATTTACGCCTGGTATGTCTGGTATTCTTACTATGATGATAGTATGACTAAGCCTAAGTTACCAACGGAAACTTGAGAAAAAGGAATAATCCAGAAGTTATATGATAGACTGTATATATTCTCATGTACTTTATATAACGCCGACAGTCCACGCCCTTTGTCTCTGAGCGGCCGAGCTATCACGAGAGTTTGCAATTTTAAACCAAGGAAAGTTTTTACTGTGAGAACATAGGCGACTTTCTTTAGTAAGAATGTGGTGGACTGTTACCATAGACTATAATACTACGTAGTGGAGTCGATGTAAGTACTTTTTTTTTTAAGAGTAGAGACATAGGAGGTATTTCGAAGGTCAACGATTACGTAATCAACAAAAGGTGAGTATACAACTATATCTTATCAGTTAATGAAATCATATTCTCCTCCCCTTAATATGTAATCTGATCACCTGGCATAAACAGCCCATTTGCCAATCTGACTTATCTTCTCCAAAACCATCAAACTGAACGTAATAACGGATAACCTATTATCGAATTAATATCCAATTGCTTAGTATTAACAACGTTAAAGCGCATCATTGGTGGTCCAGGCACTTAATTGGTAGACACGAACAAACAGTTAGAATTATGGGTCATTGCGTTCGTTTGCAGATTATGTATGGTTGGTTGATAAGCTAAATTGGATGTGTGTGTGTGTGTGTATGTGTGTGTGTGTGTGTGTGTGTGTGTGTGTGTGTGTGTGTGTGTGTGTGTGTGTGTGTGTGTGTGTGTGTGTTGTGTGTGTGTGTTGTGTGTTGTGGGTTGTGTGTTGTGTGTTTGATTCAGTATTTGGCGTATCATACATAAGTATATATATGCATATATGTATATATATAAATATAAATATATATATATATATATATATATATATATATATATATATATATGTTTATATATGTATCTACGTATGCATATATGTATATACATGTATATATACACACAAACTCAAACACACACACACACACACAAATCCCGCACTGAAACTTGCATTAATATATATCAGTCTCAGCGTCTGTCTGTAAATTTTCTCCACCCTCTATCTCTCTTTCGCTGTTATGCAATTTCTCGATCTTGTTATCAATATCTGCCTGTCTGTCTGTCAATCTCTCTCTCTCTCTCTCTCGCTCTCTCTCTCTCTCTCTCTCTCTCTCTCTCTCTCTCTCTTTCTCTCTCTCTTACTACTTCAGTTCTTTTGTGAGTACCCTTAATATGCAACGGATATATAGAGCCATTACATTTTTCAATACATGGGGTAGATTGTGACAATTAACTTACCTTTACAACAACGTAAGAAAAAAAAAATATTAGTATTTTTTTATTTTTTTATTATTGTCTGTTTAAAACAAACAGACAATAATAGTAATAGTTATGGTAGTGGTATTAGTAGTGGTAATGATAGTAATAATGATAATAATAATGATTTAATGATAATGATGATAATGGTAATGATAATGATGATAATGATTATGATGATAGTGATATTGATAGTAATAATAATAATAATAATGATAATGATAATAATAATTATGATTATGATAATAATAATTATTATGATAATAAAGATAATAATAATTATAATAATAACAATAACAATAATGATAATAACCAATAATAATAATAATAATGATAATAATAATAATAGTGATAATAATAATGATAATAACCAATAATAATAATAATAATAATAGTGATAATGATAATGATAATAACCAATAATAATAATAATAATAATAGTGATAATGATAATAATGATTGACACCGGTTTACGTCACGCACTTCCTCGCAAGGGTTAGGCCGGTGCCTTCGTTCGAATGGCTTTGGGTTCTGGTAAGTGACGGCCGTTGCCACGAGTGGATGCCCTTCCTTTTAATCTCAAACCATTGGTAAAGGATTCGAACACACGCGAGCTGGGGGAGACCGCCTCTCATGGTCCCAAGAAGCGCTCGACTGCCAATGATGATAATAATGATGATAATAGTAATGATAATATTAATGAAAAAATGATAGTAGTAATGATAATATTAATGAAAAAATGATAGTAGTAATGATAATATTAATGAAAAAATGATAGTAGTAATGATAATATTAATGAAAAAATGATAGTAGTAATGATAATATTAATGAAAAAATGATAATAGTAATGATAATATTAATGAAAAAATGATAATAGTAATGATAATATTAATGAAAAAAATGATAGTAGTAATAATAATACCGACAACAACAACAATAAGGATAATGATAATAAAGATAATGATAATGAAGATAATGATAATGATAGTAATGATAATACTAAGGAATATAACAATTGTGAGAATAATAATTATAATGATTAAAATTGTAATGGTAATAAAAATAATGATAATAACAACAATGATAATGATGATAATAATAATAATGGTAATGATAATAATAATAATAATAGTAATAATGATAATAATAATAATAATAATAATAATAATAATAATAATAATAATAATACTGATAATAATAATAATACTGATAATAATAATAATAATAATAATAATAATAATATCAAGAATAATAATGATAATAATAATAAGGATAACGATAATGATAGTAATAATAATAATAATAGTGATAATAATAATGATAACAAAAATAAAGATAAAGAAGATGATAAGGCTCATAGTCATTATGATAACAACAATAATAATGGTATTAATGATGATGATAATAATGTCACTAAAAACAATGACAATAAGATTAATTATAATAATGATAATGATAACAATAATGTTAGTTAAGTTAAATAAGTTTATTTACCACCCTGGCTATTTGCTCAGGCGTGGGCAATCGTGATTACAGTTTTAGATATATTTGACATAGTACAGTAATCTGTGACTACTTTAATTATACATGGTAAAATGAAAATATAAATCAAACATCATACATCATAAAAAAAAAAAAAAAAAAAAAAAAAAAAAAAAAAAAAAAAAAAAAAAAACGTTGATATGCTTTTGCCACTGAGTTTACATAAGACTGTTCTTTGTTTACGGCAGTTTTACATAGTAAATTTAGGATAAAGTAAGAGTATATCTTCCAATGTATCAAATGAAATATAATTTTCACATAGTTCTATATACTTCATGTTAGGTGGTCTGGAAGGCTGTATCACATGACCTTCCGAGATACAGTGTTCGAGCGTTCTCTTGTTTTCTTCGTTACACGGACTACAGCTAGATTCATCGGCGCTTCTTGCACCGTGCAGTTGCCAGAACATTCTGTAACCTAAACGTATTCTGGCAATAACCACGTCACGTTCTCTCTTGACTGCGGTGCCACCCATAGGAAAGCTTGCTATCTGTACACTGATCGTAGTGCCTTATGGTACAGCTTTCAGGCCTTTGGGTGTTTGTCAGATCTACTAGTTCTTCCTTTGAGAACTTTTCAATATATATGCAACCCTAGTAAGAGGCATCCCAAAATATATGTTCACAGTATCTTTGCTGCAGGCTTCCTTCGCCAATTTGTCTACGTGGTCGGACTTGCGTATGCCAACATATACAAGATGGTATCCATACAAACTGAACGTTGAAATTGCGCTGTATTGCATAAGTTATGGAACTCACAATTTCCTCATTGCCACTTGCTTTGAAAGAATATAGTGCCCGAAGAGCACTGAGAGTCACAGAAAACTACTCCAGAGTCAAGAGACATTAAGGATTCCCTTGCAAGGAGTATATCTGCCCTCTCCTTTTGTGTAGTGCTGGCCCAATTTTGCATTCTCATATTAACATGATGTTTTAGTAAACCATTTTGTATACAACGCAAGCACAACCAGCTTTGTATCCAGACTCTACTGATATAATGATGATGATAATGAAATAACAACAACAACAGCAACAACAACAAAACAACAACAACAATAATGATAATAATAATAATAACAATAATGATAACAACAGTAATAACAATACTAATAATAGTGATAATATTGATAACAACAAGACTTGTCTATTGCCTATCATCTATTGACTCAGCAGAACGATCACATTGCAAATCAGCATTCAACAAATAACAATACCCTTTCAGAATATTTAAATGAATTCTGAAACGAGAGAGAGAGAGAGAGAGAGAGAGAGAAAGAGAAAGAGAAAGAGAAAGAGAAAGAGAAAGAGAGAGAGAGAGAGAGAGAGAGAGAAAGAGAAAGAGAAAGAGAAAGAGAGAGAGAGAGAGAGAGAGAGAGAGAGAGAGAGAGAGAGAGAGAGAGAGAGAGAGAGAGAGAGAGAGAGAGGAATGAATGAAAGATGATGAAATCCTGTATCTTCTTCGTTGCTGAGAAAGCCAGGATTTTCTTTTTTGACTTTCCACAACGTCTCCTGAGGGTGAGATATATATATTTTTTCCATTTCCTTTCCAGTGTTCTTCTTTCAACCTTTTCTCCCTCTCTTATTCGTCGTCTTATGATCGAGGTCTCTATTTACTTATTTATCATTATTACCACTATCATTATCTGTTTTCCACAATATCATTCTTTCATCATCATATTCCACGGTTCTCCCATTTCTTCTTTCCTATATCTTAAATCTTTTCTCTCTCCACTTTTTTTTTTTTTTGTTTTTACTTCCACTCTTATCCTTTTGCTTGAGCATCTTCAAAGAATGTCGAGTTCCTCTAATATGTTTAGAGAGAGCCTTTGAACACACATCACACAGCCACGTTGCTTTTGGTCCCCTCCTATTGCTTTGTCTGCCGCTGGTAAAAGTGTGGCACGGAGGCTCAGGTGCAAAGATAACACTCTGACCAGGCAATATTAATCACGCAGAGAGAGGAAGAGGCTTATATATATGTATGTATATATATAAATATATACATATATATATACACACACACACACACACACACACACACACACACACACACACACACATATATATATATATATATGTGTGTGTGTGTGTGTGTGTGTGTGTGTGTGTGTGTGTGCATTTATATATATAGATACATATATGTATATATATGTTTATATATGTATATATATGTATTTGGATATGTACATATATATACATGTACACACATGTATATATATACATAAATATATATATATATATATATATATATATATATATATATATTTAGACACACACACATACACACACACACACAAACACACACACATATAAATCTCTCTCTCTCTCTCTCTCTCTCTCTCTCTCTCTCTCTCTCTCTCTCTCTATATATATATATATATATATATATATATATGTGTGTGTGTGTGTGTGTGTGTATGTGTGTATGTGTGTATACTTATATGCTTATATATATGTGTATATATATATATATATATATGGTATAAAAACCCACAATGTAAAACTAGATTTAATTGAAAAAGAGACTACAGTTTCGGAATCCACCTGGATTCCATCTTCAAGGTCCCGCTGGATGACGTCCTTGCTTTCCTTGAGAGGAGGCTCCCCCTAGAGGATCCTCGTCTCCCTCTGCCCACCGACGTCTTCCTCCAGCTGATTCGTCTGTGTGGAGTCGAATTCCTTCTCCTTTGAGGGTCGCTTCTACTCCCAGACCTTCGGCGTGGCCATGGGCTCTCTCCTCTCTCCGGTCTTGGCTAACCTGTTTATGGAATTCTTCGAGTCTGAACTTCTCCCTTCCGTCTCCCTTCGTCCGACGGTATGGCTGAGGTATGTTGACGACGTCTTCGCTCTCTGGCCTCATGAACCTACCCTGTTCTCGGACTTC
>NC_061837.1:36720857-36723357 GCF_019202785.1 Penaeus chinensis
TTCCTCCCCGTCAGGAGATCGAGTTTCCGGCCCGTGGAATCCTGATATTGGATGTTACGGCTGGCGGGTCCTGCGCGGTGGGTGGGGTGGGGGGAGGGAGGGGGTGGGGTGGGAGAGGGGTGTGGGAGGGAGGGTGTAGGGGGTGTGGAGGAGGGAGAGGGTGGTGGGGGAGGGGGGGAGGGGTGCGGTGGGGGAGGGAGGGGTGTGGTGGGGTGTGGGAGGGAGGGGGGTGTGGTGGGGGAGGGAGTGTGGTGGGGGAGGGAGGGGGTATGGGAGGGAGTGGGTGTGGTGGAGGGAGGGAGGGGTGTGGTGGGGGAGGGAGGGGTGTGGTGGAGGGAGGGAGGGGTGTGGTGGGGGTGTGGAGGAGGGAGGGGGTACGGAGGGGGAAGAGGGAATGAGGGAGGGAGGGAGTAAGGGATGGAGAGGGGTGTGTGGGAGGGGAGAAGGGGAGAAGAGAGAAGGAGGGAAGGATGGGAATGATGGAGAGAGGGGTGTGGAGGGGGAGGAGGGAAGGAGAGAGGGATGGAGAGAGGGGAGGGAGGGAGGGGTGGAAAGGAGTGATTGGAAGGGGGGAGAGGGAAGGGGGTAGGGATGGGGGGGGAGGAAGGAGGGCAGGAGGGAAGAGATGGGTAGGAAGGAAGGGAGAGGTGCCTGTGGGGAGGGAGTGGGTGGGGAGGGTGGGGAAAGGTAGGGAGGGAGGACGGGAGGAGGAGGAGAGGGGGAGTAGAGAGGGATGGGTTGAAGGGAGAGGGAGGAAGAGGGAGGGAAGGAGGGGGGAGGGCGTGTGGGGGAAGGCCAAGGGAGAGAGGAGGGAGGGAGGGAGGGAGGGCATGGGCTTGGTAGGGGGGAGGGGAAAGGGTATAGAGAGGGGGGAGGGGTGGGAGAGGAGCGTAAAGAGGGGAAGAAAGAAAGTGGGATGGCAGGCCTTGTTGAGGAGGGGAGGGGGGGGGGGGGAGAAGGAAGGGATGGGGAGGGGATTCAGGAAGAGGGAGGAGCGAGGAAAGGTCATCGGGTGGGGAGAGGATGACGGGGGGAGGGGAGGGAGGGAGAAAGGGAGGGAAGAAAGGGTGTGGATTGATGGGTCTTAGTAAAAAGGGCTGGGGAGGGGGCGGCAGAGGGAGGGGGGTGTTAGGGAAGGAGGGAAGGAGAGAGAGAGGGAGGGAGGGAGCGAGGGAGGGAGGAAGGAAGGGAGGGAGGGGGAGTTAGGTGGGGGGTAATAAAGGGAGGGAAAGGGGACGGGGGGTTAAGGAGGGAGGGAGGGAGGGAGGGAGGGAAAGAGGGAGGGAGGGAAAGAGAGTGGGAAGGGAGGTTGTAAATCTTAGCGCGGGGATGGGAAGAGATGGGGAGAGGGTGGGGAGAGGGTGGGGAGAGGGGGAGGTGGGTTCGTAGTGTTATCGTCTCTTGGGTTTTCTTCTTCTTCTTCTTCTTCTTTTTTCTTGTTCTTTACGTACATACATACGTACATACATAAATATATATATATATATATATATATATATATATATACACACACATACACACATATATACACACTCATATATAATGGTGAAGACACAAAGTTGGTCCTCCCCTAAAAAATAAAACAGATAAAGCAAGAATAAAAGAGAAAAGAAATCGTAAACTAGAAAAAAGAAAAAGGAAAAAGCACGTCTCGCACTTTCTCTCGCACATTGACCTTTCGCGAAATATAAAGAAAAAGCGCGTTTTCTATGCTACCGATTTTCTCATCAGGTGTTTCGGAGCTGAAGAGGGTGACTATTTCATTTTATTTCTTTATTTATATTCGAGGGACCAGGCTGCTTTTCTCAGTACATTTAATTCACGGCTTATTGTTGTTTATTCTGCATTATGTTTGTCTGGCTCTCTGTCTCTCTTTCTCTCTCTCTCTCTCTCTCTCTCTCTCTCTCTCTCTCTCTCTCTCTCTCTCTCTCCCTCTCTCTCTCTCTCTCTCTCTCCCCCCCCCCCCCCCTCTCTCTCTCTCTCTCTCTCTCTCTCTCTCTCCCTTTCTCCCTCCCCCTCTCTCTCTAACTCCCTCCCCCTCTCTCTCTAACTCTCTCTTCCTCTCTCTTCCTCTCTCTCTCTCTCCCTTTCTCCCTCCCCCCCCCCCCTCTCTCTCTGTTTCTCTCTATTCCTCCCTCCGCTTCTCTCTCTGGAACGAGTGCAATGCTTTCTTTAATGCACGCAAAAAATACAGAAGCCGGACGGGAATTGCTGACATTCAAATTAACACTAGAAAAGTCTAATATAAATGGAGCTCAGCAGTTAATTCTATTTCTAATGCCATTCTTTTAATTTGACTTTATCATTATCATTAGTTTCTTCTTCGCCATTGCGCCATTACCATTACTTTTTTTTTTGCAAAGGAAGAGAATGGAGGAAGAAGAGAAAAGGAGAGGATTAGAAAGGTGAGAAGAAACACGAGAAAAAAACAACATGGAAAAAAACGAAACTGCAAACACTGAAGACCTCCATTCTTTAACCCTCTCTAAAACAAACAAAC
>NC_061837.1:36730857-36748357 GCF_019202785.1 Penaeus chinensis
TTGTTATATATATATATCATATATGACACGTGACTTAGTGAGTTGGTGGTGTCAGGATTCTTGCGTGATATATGTGTGTGTGAGTGTGTGTGTGTGTGTGTAAATTAAAATATACTGTATATATATATATATATATACACACACATACACACACATACAGGCAGATCAAAATACAAACAGAAACGTAGATCTGTATCAGTTGTTTCTAGGATTAAGATTCTCTAGCAGAAAACGTTTGAAATTTCTACTGTTTTTTCCAAACTTTCGAGCATGTATCTCTCTACAAATATTACATCAATTTATAAGTTCGAAACTACCTTCTTTTCTATTGCAGTTTCATCATATTTTTCATTTGCGTTTTGAAAATAATCACTAAACTCTAAATGAATGATTCTGCATATAAATCAAATGATTAATGATATATGTCAAGGATTCCTTTTGTCCCAGTAAACATTTGAACAACCTTTGTTAGCGAGAGCACAAAATAAAAGTAACTTGAAATTTTAATACAAACAAGGTCCGAGCAAAAACCTATAAATATCAAATGATTCCAGAAAGACAATTAATTTACCGATGTTATTTACTTTGTCAGTGCAGAGAAAGGGAGAGATAGATTACCTATGATTGATGATACCTCAAATTTAACTTGCCTATGAAATTTGGTTTGCAATTCTCTAGAAGGGGGAAAAAAAATAATGATTTGGTAAGGCATGATCTAGAACAGCTGCCAAAACGTCATTTGCTTACTCCCGGCCGTAATCTAAATGATTAATTGAGTTATTATTACATCGCCAAGGGCTGCTGTTGCTCACTTCTGATGAGTCTAAAAGAATCGAAAACTCGGTAGTATTAAGGCCTGTTGGTCTAGTGGTATGATCCTTGCTTCGGGTGCGAGGGGTCCCGGGTTCAAATCCCGGACAGGCCCCGGGTTTTTTTTATTTTGCTAATCCTTTGGAGGGACAGAGAGGGAATGGAGTGTGCGTTTGTTTGGTAAAGAAGGGGAAGAGGGATGGGCGCGAAGGGGTGAGGTTAAAGAGAGAAAGCTACAGGGAGGGATGATGGAAATTGAGAAAACAGTGAGAAGGAGAGCGGGGAACAGAAAGAGAGATAGAGACAAAGAGAAGAAAAGAGTTAGAGGGAGGAGAAAGAGAGAGAGAGAGAGAGAGAGAGAGAGAGAGAGAGAGAGAGAGAGAGAGAGAGAGAGAGAGAGAGAGAGAGAGAGAGAGATAGATAGATAGATAGATAGATAGATAAATAGATAGATAGATAGATAGAAAGATAGATAGATGCAGATAGAGAGATAGATAGATAGATAGATAGATAGACAGACAGACAGACAGACAGACAGATAGATAGATAGATAGAAAGAGAGAGAAAGAGAGAAAGTGAAATTGACTGATTAATTGATGAGAGACACTTTGACAGAACGTGCATAGGGACTCAAGGAACCTCTTTACACTAAAACATTATTTTTTCCTTTTCGTATATCTACGAGTGTGTGTTTGTGTCAAGGACGCAGGAGGTTATTTTGGAGATATTTGATGTCTTGCAGGATAGATAACACTTGTAGGACTAGATGTTAGTCATAGACAAACATATAAAAAGGGAGCATGGTGTGGGACGAGAAAAATAGATGTGAAAAAATGACACACAAGACATGTATGTATACACACACACACATATGTGTATATATGTATATACACATAAACACACACACACACACACACACACACACACACACACACACACACACACACACACACACACACACACACACACACACACGCACACACACACACACACACACACACACACACACACATTCAAATCTATATATTTATCTGTATACATAAATACAAACACATTCAGACATATACTGTATATATGTATACATATATGTTGAAAACACACATGCAAACACACACACACATAGATATGAGCGTATTCCTACTTTGGAACATAGATATTATTTAGCAAAGCCGGCCCCATGTACCCAAGGGGTTGTAAGTATCCAAGCAAAATAAATAATTTGGCGACCTTGTTCCGCTCGTTAATTAGGTAAATTTCCGGCGCTGACTACTAATTAATTACTGTTTATTTGTAGCTGACGCAAATGAATATTAAGATAACGGTTTTATCGTGTATTCTGTTTAAAAGAATTAGGAAAACAAAGACACTGACAAACGATATTAAACAACAGACATATCTGAATGCCATGTGCACACAGACACACACACACACACACACGCATTTACACACACACACACACACACACACACACACACACACACACACACACACACACAGGTCGTGCACCGAGAGAGGAGATAAGCTACACCCTCGCTGCCTTGGGGGAATATAATGCTAAAACTAGAAATGCTCAGCCTTCATCCCACGTGAAATATCAGCATTTTTTTTTTTAAGAATTTTACGTACTCCAACTGTGTGCTTTTTTTGTTTTTTTTTTATTGTTGTTTGCATCATTATTACGTCCATTACTAGTACATTACTGCTATCGCTTTTGATATATATATTTTTTTAATTGTTTCTATCATTATCATATCCATATATTTTATTATTATTCTTGCCATTATTGACATTGATATTATTATTACTATCATTATTAATAGCATTCCTGTTATAATAATTATTGTTACTATTATTACAATTAATGTCCATATACATTTTATCATTATCATTATAATTTTATCATTATCATCATTATCAACATTATAATCATGATATCCATTATCATTTTCATTTTGATCATGGTCATTATCATAATCATAATTAATATAATTATTCTGATTATATTCTTTAATATTGTTATCATTGTTATAATGATATATATTATTATTGTCATTATCTCTGATAAAAATCATATCACTATTCTTATGATAATCGTAATTATAATCACTGTTATCATTACTGCAGTATTACACCTATCGTTATCATAATTACCACTGTTATCATTATCACTATAATATTCATCGCTATGAACGTTATCATCAATTTTGACTATATTTAACATTATGATTATTATACCCTCTTTCTCCTTCACTGCCTCTACCTTTTACCTTTCCTTCCCTCGCTCCTCTCCTCCTTCCCTGCGCCCCGTCCGTACACGAATCCCTAGGTCGCAGGTCCCAAAAGCGGGTCTGTCCGGGATTTGAACCCGGGACCCCTCGCACCCGAAGCGAGGATCATACCACTAGACCAACAGACCATTTCTTAACTCACTTTTGTTGGAACATTGCAAATATATATTGGAATGACAATAGTATTGGAATGACAATTAAGTCGAAAACGTCTTAAGTAAGAGTAAATAAGGGGAAAAAGCAAAATTCATAAGCTCTTGTGCCTTAATATGGTGTACACTCACGAGCATATGTCCGCCTACACCTGCTGCTACACGCCGTTGTGCTGAGAGTAAAAGGAAGGAAGGGATTATAAAACCTCAGCTATAAGGTTATGAGAAAGGGAGTTATTTTTAATATATAAACAGATGAAACATGAAATAAACACTTTATTCGATTTAGATATAAACTAACACCATCATTATCACTATCTCATGTCCCTCTCTCATTGGGTGCTACCCCCCTCCTATTTGGATGCCTGGGGCCATCGTTCCTTCGCCCCCCCCCCCCCCCCTCTGCACGCCACCTGATGGGAGGGGCTAAATAAAAAGGGAGTGGGAGGGGAAGATGTGAAAATTACTAGTTAACCGCTCTCTCCCCGCACACGTTGAGAGGAAGCCACTCTGATAAAAAACAACGCTGTCTCTTCATAAATTAACAAAACATCGTGCACCGAGAGAAGAGATAAGCTACACCCTCGCTGCCTCGCGTGAATATAATGCTAAAACTAGAAATGCTCAGCCTTCATCCCGCGTGAAATATCATGCTCTTTTATTTAAGAATTTTATGAATTCCAGATGTGTGTTTTTATGCTACTGATGGGGTAGGAATATATCTGCGGGGAGATCGCTCTTGATTTATGGCGGAAGGTGGCATTTGCTGATGTCTATTTTTACTTAACCCGAATTATTATTATTATTTCTATCATGACTATTATTATGATTGGTATCATTACTGTTAGCATCAACAATAATATCATTTGAACCTGGGACCCCTCGCACTCGAAGAAAGGATCAGACCACTAGACCAACAGACCATTTGTTATATCTATATATATCTATCTATCTATTTATCTATCCTTCTATATGTTTTTTTTTTCTTTTTTTTTATCAGAATAGAGATATTTGTTGGAGTTGGAAGGGGGAAAGGGAATGAGAGGGAGAGAGGAGAGAGGCAGCGAGTAGGGGAGGGAGAAGGGGAGTGGGAGGCGGGATGGGAGAGAGGGAGTTGGAGAGGGAAAGGGGAAAGGAATGAGAGGACGAGAGGAGAAAGAGAATGAGAGGGGGAGGGGGAAAGAGAGAGAGGGAGTGGGAGCAGTAGGGGAGAAAGGGAGTGGGAGTGGAAAGGGGGACGGGGAGAGGGAGGGATGGGAAGGGGAGGGAGAGAGAAGAGGAAGAAGACAATAGAACAAAGTAGGGGGAGGAAAAGAGAAGGGAGGGAGAACCTGTTGGCTATGTGGCAAACGTTGAATATTTTATTGCAATATTATATGTATTATTGCAGTATTGTTAATCCAGCTGCGCCACTTTTTTCCGGCATCCGTATTCACTTTCACTGGATTATTATTATTGTCTTTACCATGTCTATTATTGTGATTTTATCATCAATGTTATCATCATGATCATTGTTATTGCTACTATCATCATTATCATTATTATAATTATTATTGTTATCATTATTTTATTATTAATGTTTGCACTATGTTTGCATGATATCACTATTCTTACTAATACCTTTGATACTAACCAAATTATTGTTCTCTATATGATATTCATAAGTATAATCACTATTATTACTATTACTGCATCTTCACTAATGTTATTAATACCATCATTACAACTATTGTTATTATCACTATCCATGACTATCATTATATTTATTATTATTCTCTCTCTCCTTTACTAATGTCTTCTCTCACTCCTCTCCTACCTTCCTACAGCCCGCTTGTTAGCTTTCAAAAAAAAAAAAAAAAAAAAAAAAAAAAAAAAAAATATATATATATATATATATATATATATATATATTTTTTTTTTTTTGTCAGAGTAATGGCGTGATAAATAAGGCTTTTTGACGACGTCTTATGCAAAAGCAAACAAACGTAGAAACAAAATATATTAAGCTGTGATATGTGGAAGGTGCCTTGGTATGGCTAACATACGTGCATATACACTCACGAGCAAATGTCCGCCTACACTTCAGCCTGACGTGTTTCTATACGTCATTGTGCTCCGAGTGAAATATAGAGGAGTGAGAGTGAGAGGGGGATAAAGGGAGTGAGAGTGAGTGGGGGATAAAGGGAGTGAGAGTGAGAGGGGGATAAAGGGAGTGAGAGTGAGTGGGGGATAAAGGGAGTGAGAGTGAGAGGGGGATAAAGGGAGTGAGAGTGAGTGGGAGAGAAAGGGAGTGAGAGTGAGAGGGGTGGGGGGGAAGGGAGTGAAAGTGAGAGGGGAGTGAGAGTGAGAGGGGAGAAAAGGAGTGAGAATGAGAGGGGGGGGGGGAAAGGAATGAAAGTGAGAGGTGAGTGAGAGTGAGAGGGGGGAAAGGGAGTGAGAGTGAGAGGGGGATAAAGGGAGTGAGAGTGAGAGGGGGATAAAGGAAGTGAGAATGAGAGGGAGAGAAAGGGAATGAGAGTGAGAGGGGAATAAAGGGAGACCTGATGACGATGGCTCTGTGGAAAATATCAGGCATATTATTGCCATTCTAATATTTCTATCAATATTGTTACTATAATCACGTTGAATTATGAAACAACACAAGAAGCAGCTCTCTCTCTCTCTCTCCCCCCACACACACACTCTCTCTCTCTCTCTCTCTCTCTCTCTCTCACACACACACACACACACACACACACACACACACACACACACACACACACACACACACACACATACGTGGAAATGAAAACAATCTCACAAAGAACAACACTGTCTCTTTTCCTACGTGCATCGAGAGAGATGAACTACACTCTCGTTACCTGGAGGAAATATGGTGCTAAAACTAGAAATGCTCAGCCTTTATCCCGCGTGAAATATCAAGATTTGTTTTTATCAAAGAATTTTATGAATTCCAGCAGTGTGTTTTTATGCTATTGATGGCGTGGGGATATATCTACGGGGAGATTGTTCTTGATTTATAGCGGAAGGTGGCATTTGCTGATGTCCGTTTTCTTTTTCGTTGGGATATCATTATGATCTTTATCTTGACTATAATTAAAATTGTTGTCATCATCATTATTATTATTATTAGTAATGATGTTATTAATTTACTTCTGTTGCTAACACTACTACTGCTACTTTAAAGATCATCATCATTCTAAATAGTATTATTTTTTTTTTTTTTTGTATCCTATTAAATGTATTATTGTTATTATTGTTATCATTATTGTTACAGTTTCTATCATCATTATAGTTATTCCCATTATTGCTATTATTAGTAGTAATAACATTATTATTTTTATTATCAATATCATCAAAGTTATTGTTCTTATTTATTGTTACTGTTATCATCATTATCATAACAATAATAATAATAATTATTATTATCATTACTATTAGAAATATTATCATCATTAATATTATTATAATCATTATCACTATGATTATGATTATGATCAATATTATAATCGCTATAATATTATTTTCATTATCATTAATACCATTGTTACTGTAACACTACTATCATTACTGGCATTTTTAAATAACAAGTATGATCTTACTATGATAATCATAATTATAAACATGATTATTACCATCACTAACATTATTATTACTATCAGCACTATCAAAATTACTATTTGATTACGACTATCATTAAACTTAGGGTTATTATTCTATTACTCTCCCTCACTGCCTCTATCTCTTGCCTTTCCTTCCCTTCAACTTCTCCTCTCCTACCTTACTACGACCCGTTCGTACTTGATGCTTGAGTGTGAGGTCCCAAAAGCGGGTCTGTCCGGGATTTGAACCCGGGACCCCTCGCACCCGAAGCGAGGATCATACCACTAGACCAACAGACCGCTTGTTTCCTCAGTTATCCGAAAAAGATACGACTATTTTTGTCAGTGTGATGGGATGATGGTAAGCAAGGAAAAGACGTTTTAAACAAAAGCAAAGAAACGGAGAAACTGAAAATATCAAACTGTGACGTGTGAGAGGTGCCTTAATATAAGCCTTTTTTGTAGCATACCGAAAGCCAGAACACTTTGATTGAGGTTGCTTCGTGGTTGCTACAAAACACGGTATCATCGAAGTTAGGAAACACATACAACATTTTGGAAAAAGGGGAAGTTATCTTCCTTAATTTAACATAAAAAAGTCATTAGAAAACTGCGTCATATGCTGGTATGATTTTTAACTACAAACAAATCTTAAGCTTCAGATGAAATGTAAAAAGTACCTGACTACTCTGCAACCTATACTTTTTATACAACCACTCTACGCTTCGCAAGGCTGTAGTAATTTCGAATTGTATTTCTGATTCAATTTTCTCATTTCATTTATTATTCTTCATATGAAAAGTGAAAGTGCTTGCATAGTTCGAATTTCAGGCAGCTGGAGAGTTTCAATGATCATGGGGATTTACTTGTCCATATTATATCAGCAAAAACACAGCAGATACACAGTTTTTGCTTTTATATATTTTTTTAAGCCTGTAAGGTTGCATCATATTTCAAGAAGGTACAGAGTGATCAGCAAGTCATGTCTCGGACACGTTGCAGATTCTTGTCTTGTCATTTCAGCGACCATCACGATTGAGGGGAAGGGGTAGGGGGTGGTAGGGGAAGGAGGGAAGCAACAAGACGGGGTAAGGGGGAAACTTGATGGTGATGGCTATATGGCAAATGTATTTTATTGTAGTTTTTAGCATTATCATCATTTTTATTTTAATCACTGTGAATTATGATAAGACAGAGAAGCAGTCAGTGTTGCCATGAATATTTCCACAAAACCTTTAGACTGAACTTTAAAAATTGCTAAACATGAGAGTAAAAGCTTATTATCCCGCCAGAGAGGATTTAAAAATAAAATGTAACTAAACTAAACTAAACTAAACTTTTACAAATATTTCTCGCTAAACCATAGCTCACAAACTAGCGGGAAAATCGCTAGAATGGCAACACTGAAAGCAATTCGGTATGGATTCTTATATTGTCTATCGGTTGTCAGCGTCTCTCTCTCTCTCTCTCTCTCTCTCTCTCTCTCTCTCTCTCTCTCTCTCTCTCTCTCTCTCTCTCTCTCTCTCTCTCTCTCTCTCTCTCTCTCTCTCTCTCTCTCTCTCTCTCTCTCTCTCTCTCTATCTCTCTGTGATTGTGTTTGTTTACGTGCGTGATTTGCGTTCATTTGCTATACAGTTCTACAGGTAGAGCTTTTTGTGCTGCGCCATCTGTTGGCGACGCGTAGAAGCATAAGCTAGGCGTAAGAGACAGACATGTATGCGAACGTACAGGAAGCACAACACACACACACACACACACACACACACACACACACACACACACACACACACACACACACACACACACACACATATATATATATGTATATATAGTATGTTCTGTGTCATATGTATTGCTTGCATACAAATAAATGTTATTTATGTTCATATTTTTACGTTGGAGATATATATTTCGTGTAAATATATTATCTGAGTTCATGTTGTTGTTTCCTGATATATTAAGGAAAAAATCCAAATGCAGTTTGTGCCAAATTACATTTTATATTTTGTCGTAGGCTCTTTTCAATACTAAGCCGTGCGTGGAGAGTAAAACACTTATGAATAACACCAACACTGTCGCTTGTCATACATTAACACACTCGCACACCAACAAGGAAAATGCAAAATATAAAAAATCATGTTATTGTTCCTATTATGAAAATCATAATTATGAGTAGTTTCATTACAGCTGGGTCATTACTAATATTATCCTTTTCATCACTTTTCTTTTCGAAAAAGATCATGTTGTTCCTATTGTGATAACAATAATTATAAAGACTATTATTATTATTAGTGGACCATCACTAATGCTATCATCAGCATTAATACAATCATTATCATTATTATTTTCACTACGATCAACATTATAACCGATTGTAGTTATGATTATGATGATTAATATCTCCTTCACTGCCTCTATATTTTGTCTTTTCTCCCCTTATTCATCTCCAAACCTTCCAATGCTCGGGTCGCAGGTCCCAAAAGCGGGTCTGTCCGGGATTTGAACCCGGGACCCCTCGCACCCGAAGCGAGGATCATACCACTAGACCAACAGACCGCGAGTGAAAGATTTAGTGAAAAATTACAACTGTTTGTCAAGATAAGGCAAATTGTCTTAAGCGGTAGCAAACAAATGGAAAAAAAAAAAAAAACATAAACTGTTACATGCAAAAGCTGCCTTAATATAGTTAACATACGTACGTGTACACTCCTATTCTCCAGCCTATAAGTCGTTGTGTCTAAAGAAGGTGGGGAGAAAGCGAGTGGGAAGGAGATGGAAACGACTAAACAGAGCAGGGGGAGAGAAACGG
This sequence comes from Penaeus chinensis, assembly GCF_019202785.1. Lineage (NCBI taxonomy): Eukaryota > Metazoa > Arthropoda > Malacostraca > Decapoda > Penaeidae > Penaeus > Penaeus chinensis. The sequence continues at coordinate 36,740,519 of NC_061837.1, forward strand.
AAGATAGGGAACCAACAGGACGAGGTAGGGGAGGATGGCTTTGTAGCAAATGTTGAAAATTCTATTGCCACTATTATTATTATTATTATTATTATTATTATTATTATTATTATTGTTATAGTTGTTGTTGTTGTTCTTCTCTTCTTCTTCTTCTTCTTCTTCTTCTTCTTCTTCTTCTTCTTCTTCTTCTTCTTCTTCTTCTTCTTCTTCTTCTTCTTCTTCTTCATATTATTATTATTATTTTTATTATCACTCTGAATTACGACAGGACAGAGAAGCAATCGAGTATCTTAAAATATAAGTCGAAATGCAGTTTGTACCTTATTGGAATTTAAAATATTTTGTTCTAGGCTCTTGGTAGGCCCGAACCGTGAGCACACGCACGTCGAGAGGAAAACACTCACAAAGAAAAACATCCCTGTCCCTTTCCATATATTAACGCACTTTACACGCACCAGAGGGGGATATCCAAGGAGAGGAAATAGCCACACCCTTTAGTGCCTTGGATGAATATAATGTTACACAAGAAATCATTATCCCCATCATCATGATCATCACTATTGATTTTAATGTCTTTCTTTTCTTATAATCATGAACATCAAGATTATCATCGTGATTATCATCTTTTCGAGCAACACAAATAATACCAGCTCAGAGAGAGAATCAAAACGCAAAACATAACACCATGTCAAAAATTGGCATTGTCAGCCAAAATGTAACAGCTGAAAACGACATGAGTAAACAGCAAGGCATAAGTTAGGGTGATAAGACAGGAGAGTCACTTAAAGGGGATTCTGGTATAACTCGGGGCGGTGTTGTTGTTGTTGTTGTTGTTGTTGTTATTATTATTAATATATTCTTATTATTATCATTAATGCTGTTATTGATATTATTGATCATAGTAGCAATATCATTATATTTATTGTTATTATTATTATTATTATTATGAATATATTCTTCTTCTTCTTCTTCTTCTTCTTATTATTATGAATATATTCTTATTATTATCATTAATGTTGTTATTAATATTATTGATCATAGTAGCAATATCATTACGTTTATTATTATTATTATTATTACTATTGTTATTAGTATTATTATTATCATTATTATTATTATTATTGGCTTCGGATTATCTTTATTGTCATTGTTATTAATAGTAAGACCAATTACAACAATAACGGTCATCATCAATGTTGAGGACCATTATTATTATAATTGGTATTATTATTATCATAAGTATCATTACCATAATCATACTGATAATTATAATGATTATTTTCCTTATCATCAATAGAAGTATTATCACTGTTCATAGTAGTAGATGTAGAACAAGTATGAATGAAAATGAATATCTTCAAGAGATGTATTTCTGACGATGATGCAATCGAAATCAGTTAAATACATATATTGCTTCGTGAAGATATCCATTCTCATTATACCTTTTTTTTGCAATATTATCATCATTATCACTGTTATTATTATTATCATTATTATTGTTTTATACTATTCTTACGTCAACGTTATTGTACTTTGTAATATTGTTTCTGTTATTATCATTATCATTATTATTGTTGTTATTATCATTATCATTATCATTATAAATATTATTGTTGTTATTATGATCATTTTTATTACTACAAATATTGAAATTATTACCTTTCATTATCATTTTGATCATAGTCATCATTACATTACAATCATCATTACAATTATCATTATCATCCTTGTTATTACGATTGCAAATGATATTGTCATCATTTATCACTGTCAGTATTATTAGTCTAATAGCATTAGCATATGTATTTAAGGTATGAATAAAACTGAATATCTTCACAATTTATACATTTGTCAACATGAATACGGTTCATCATTATCATTATGATTATCATTCTTATATCACTAGTATTGTTGTTGTTATTATTCATGAATAATGATTATATTATATTTCCTACTTTACTGATCATTATTGATATCACTGGTATTATTATCACTGTATCATCACTGATATTATTGTGCAATATTATCAGACCAAAGACGTATGTACTTGTCTCCCCTTTATACAGTGGAAAAATGTACCAGGGCACTCAATAAAATTTAACCCACTGCTGACGGGCATGACTTGTACGTGTATGCCATGCCCACTGTGAGTTACTTGTTTGATTGTTTTTACACATAGATGGCTACACTTGCACTAAGTCACCAATGAGCCAGTTACGAGTACTGCCTGTCTTGCCCGGGTACCCTTTTCTTTGATTTACGAAAATAGTTTACGTTATCTTATTTTGCTGTTACTAGCAGAACCATCTATGTGCAGAGACATTTCACAAAAATTATAAGAAATGAACACAGCATTTTCCCCATTTTTAATTCATTTTCCCCGGCGGCATTAGGTTAATTATGCAGAACGTTTAGAGTATCATATTTATGCTTTGATTTTTAATATAATATTTATTGATAGATTTTAACGTTTTAAATATTTTAACGTTTCAATCTAACAAGCAGTTAACAGTGACCTTAGCAGTTAACGCGGCAGATAACTTTGAATGATCGATCAATCAATGTATCAGGGCAGGGTTGTGACATAGGTCTTATTAGTTTCCTATGGGAGACTAATATCTTAAACAAAATTTGATTATACATAATATTTATGCAATAGCTTTATATTTTTAAATCATAATATTTATGCTTTGAATTTTAATATAATATGTATGGTTATTTATTTTTACTTATAAAACATTATTTCTAGACAGATTTTTGAACGTTTTCAACATTTTAACATATTAATCACACAATGCATTTGCCGCTAATGGCCCTAATTGCTGACGCGGCAGATAATTTGAAATAATTAATCAATCAGTCACTCATATTATCACTGCATCATCACTGTGTGTATTATATGTATGTCATCCTCAGTTCTCCTCTCCCTTCTTGCGACTCATCCGAATGCTTGGGTCACAGGTCCCCAAAACGGGTCTGTCCGGGATTTGAACCCGGGACCCCTCGCACCCGAAGCGAGGATCATACCCCTAGACCAACAGACCGCTTGTTCATTCAGTCTCCGTTGCAGAATCACAAATACATTTTTTTTCCAAAGTAACTGGATGATAAGTAAAAGCAAACAAACGAGGAAACCGAAAATAAAAAAGGTGTGACATGCGTGAGGTGCCTTCGTATGGTTACGATATTTACGTATACACACAAGTCCTCTTAAACCTAGCCTGGCGTTTCTTTGTTCTTTATATCCAGAGTAAGAGAAGGGAGGGAGAGAGCGAGTAGGAATAGGGGGGGGGGGGGGGCAAGGCAGATTAGGGAATAGAGAAAGGGAAGGGAAGGAAGCAACATGGCTAAGACTAAGCATATCATACGGAATATATAACATGAGTGTATGCTTTTCTCTCTCTCTCTCTCTCTCTCTCTCTCTCTCTCTCTCTCTCTCTCTCTCTCTCTGTCTGTCTCTCTGTTTTTCTCTCTCTCTCTCTCTCTCTCTCTCTCTCTCTCTCTCTCTCTCTCTCTCTCTCTCTCATCCAACGAGTGAATGCAAATTTGCGTAAAACATTGTGTCTGTGCGCTTTTATGTGTATTACTTCCAGATAAGTAGGCCTACTTGAAAAGCATGTAATTGAAAAGGCTGACAACTGACTTCTAAAAAAGAAAAGAAAAAAGTCCTGGAGCTTAATGCTTACTAAATTCAGTCAGGTTTCATTCCATTACTATTAATAAAGCCTTTGACCTGAATGCTGATGTTTTTTTGTTTATCAATCAATCTATCTATCTATCTGTATATCTATCTATCTAATCACCAGCATTCAGATTAAAAAAAAAACTTGATAAACAGTATTCTAATCTCTAATAACCCTTTCCCTTTCCCGCCCTCCCCTGCCTCTCTGTGTCCTAAGGCTTTGAGTGTCCCAAAAACGGGTCTGTCCGGGATTTGAACCCGGGACCCCTCGCACCCGAAGCGAGGATCATACCACTAGACCAACAGACCGCTTGTTCATTCAGTTTTCGCTGCAGAATCACAAATACATTTTTTGCAAAGTAACTGGATGATAAGTAAAAGCAAACTAACGAGGAAACCGAAAATAAAAAAGGTGTGACATGCGTGAGGTGCCTTCGTATGGTTACTATATTTACGTGTACACACAAGTCCTCTTAAACCCAGCCTGGCGTTTCTTTGTTCTTTATATCCAGAGTAAGAGAAGGGAGGGAGAGAGCGAGTAGGAAGGGGGGGGGGGGTGCAAGACAGATTAGGGAATGGAGAAAGGGAAGGGAAGGAAGCAACATGGCTAAGACTAAGCATATCATACGGAATATATAACATGATTGTATGCTTCTCTCTCTCTCTCTCTCTCTCTCTCTGTCTCTCTGTCTTTCTCTCTCTCTCTCTCTGTCTTTCTCTCTCTCTCTCTCTCTCTCTCTCTCTCTCTCTCTCTCTCTCTCTCTCTCTCTCTCTCTCATCCAACGAGTAAATGCAAATTTACGTAAAACATTGTGTCTGTGCGCTTTTATGTGTATTACTTCCAGATAAGTAGGCCTACTTGAAAAGCGTGTAATTGAAAAGGCTGACAACTGACTTCTAAAAAAAAAAAAAAAAAAGTCCTGGAGCTTAATGCTTACTAAATTCAGTCAGGTTTCATTCCATTACTATTAATAAAGCCTTTGAACTGAATGCTGATGTTGTTTTGTTTATCTATCTATCTATATATCTATCGATCTATCTATCTGTTTATCTATCTAATCACCAGCATTCAGATTAAAAATAAACTTGATAAACAGTATTCTAATCTCTAATAACCCTTTCCCTTTCCCGCCCTCCCCTGCCTCTCTGTGTCCTAAGGCTTTGAGTGTGAGGTCCCAAAAGCGGGTCTGTCCGGGATTTGAACCCGGGACCCCTCGCACCCGAAGCGAGGATCATACCACTAGACCAACAGACCGCTTGTTCATTCAGTTTCCGTTGCAGAATCACAAATACATGTTTTTTTTCAAAGTAACTGGACGGTAAGTAAAAGCGAACAAACAAGGAAATCGAAAATAAAAAAAGGTGTGACATGCGAGAGGTGCCTTCGTATTCAGTTACTCGCGATTCATAATTTCAAAGAACTAAGAGTTATGAAGCCTGAATCATAATCAAGCTTGATCGTTTTTACATCGAAAGCGATAGTATAAGAATAGCCTTCGAATAAATATGTGTGTGTGTGTGTGTGTGTGTGTGTGTGTGTGTCTGTGTGTATTATATGTATGTATATATATGTATGTATAAGTATGAATATGTATGTATACTATATGTACATATGTATATGTACACACACACACACACACACACACACACACACACACACACATACACGCGTGTACATATATGTAAATATGTATGCATTTAGGTATGGATGCATGGATATATATGTATGTATGTATCAATTTATATATATGTATATATATATATATATATGTATATATATGTACATATATGTACACATGAATGTATGTATGTATTTATGTATGCATGCATGTATATATGTATATGTGTATGCATGCATGAATACAGTTATGTATGCAAGTATGTATAAGTGCATGTGTAGATACACACACACACACACACACACACACACACACATATATATATATAAATATATGTATATATATGTATATATATGTACAGGTATGTATGCATGTATGTATATATACACATGTATATATATATATATATATGTACACATGTATGTACGTATGTATATATGTATGTATGCATGTATGTATGTATGTATTAATGTATGCATGTATGTATGAATGCATGTACATACATTCATGTGTGTATTGATGAATACATGTACATTCAAAAAGTTATAGACAGAGGCAGAAAATAGACATCCCATATCAACCTCAGTGGATCCTTATTCTGGGTGACTTTTGACCTTCGTTATCTTGTAGGCCGTGACGTGACCTCGTTAAGTTGTATGGTTAACCCGATTTTCCTCTCAGAAAGGCATTTATATCTTATTTGTACCATATTTTATTTAGGGAGTGAGGGAGGTAGGGACTGGGAGAGGGATGGGGGGGAAAGCGGGAGAGGATGAGGGAGAGAGGGAGAGAGGGAGAAAGGGAGAGGGTGAGGGAGAAAGGGAGAGGATGAGGGAGAAGGGGAGAGAGGGAGAAAGGGAGGGGATGAGGGAGAAAGGGAAAGAGGGAGAAAGGGAGAGGATGAGAGAGAAAGGGAGAGAGGGAGAGAGGGAGAAAGGGAGAGGATGAGAGAGAAAGGGAGAGAGGGAGAGAGGGAGAAAGGGAGAGGATGAGAGAGAAAGGGAGAGAGGGAGAGAGGGAGAAAGGGAGAGGATGAGAGAGAAAGGGAGAGAGGGAGAGAGGGAGGGGATGAGGGAGAAAGAGAGAGAGGGGAAAAAAGGGAGAAAGGGAGAGGATGAGGGAGAAAGGGAGAGAGGGAGAAAGGGAGAAGATGAGGGAGAAAGGGAGAAAGGGAGAGGGAGAGTATAAGGGAGAAAGGGAGAGGGAAAGAAAGAGAGCAGTCATAATAATAGAGATGGATAGATAGGTACGTTGGTAGACGGAAAGGTAAATAGATAGATAGATGGATGGGTGAATGATAGATATATAGATAGATACATAGATAGATAGATTGATAGGTAGGTAGATAGATAGACTCATAGGAAGTTAGACTGACAGACAGATAGACAGGTAGATCGATAGATAGACTGACAGACAAGTAGGCCGATAGACAGCCAGCCAGCCTGATAGACAAACAGGTAGAAGGCAGATAGATAGAAAGATAAATAGATGGATATATTGATAAACAGATGGAGAGAGATATCATGCACACATAAGCAACTTTGCAACCGATAATGCAAGTCAGCTTAGTGCACGGTTTTCAACACTCGACGTAACTCCGCTTTATTGCCAAACTTGCAACAGCTGCATATTAATTCCTTGCCCTAATTTGCCCTCGTCGCTCTTATACGGGACTTGACTAAGTTCCGTGTAAACAAGTTTGAAGTTAGACCGTAAGGAGAGCTTAGAGGTTTACTAAAACCTGAGATGGCGGTGGTCATTTTTATACATTTTTAATTACTTTGAGATGCTGTAGGTTTGGATGCATTTTCATTTCAGTTGTATAAAGTTATCTTGCTGTCTAGCTTTTTAATTAAGTTTATTATTATTATTATTATCATTATTACCGTTCTTATAATTATCATTATCATTATTATTACTATTATCATTATTATATTTATTATTATTATTTTTATATTGTTATTATTATTATTATTATTATTATTATCATCATTATTATGGTTACTATGATAATTACAATAACTGTAATAATAACAATAATGATAATGATGATAGCGAAAATAATAATGATAAAGATAGTAACAACAAATATCATTATCATTATTATTCAATCCGGAAGTGCAGAACATAGAATATTATTGTTCCTTGGTCTTCGATAGTATACCACCTATTTGTTTGATATAAAAATGAATGGTTTAAGAATACGGTAGCCTGTAATAATAATTTGCATAAAAAAGAGCATTACTATGGGTACGTAGAGAGGGAGAAGAGAGAGAGAGAGAGAGAGAGAGAGAGAGAGAGAGAGAGAGAGAGAGAGAGAGAGAGAGAGAGAGAGAGAGAGAGAGAGAGAGAGAAGAGCAGGAGGAAGAGACAATAAAAGTGAAATCAATCTTTTTTAATAGCTAAACTGAAACTACAGGTTAAGGCAAACAAAACGGACAATAGACGTGGCGCAGAAACATCCAGTTTTCGAAATTCTGCGTCCTTTTTGGAAAACGACATGAAAAAAAGAAAGAAAGAAGGAAAAATTAACATCAA
>NC_061837.1:36773357-36775857 GCF_019202785.1 Penaeus chinensis
CAACAACTACAACATTAACATTGATAATGATAACAACGATGCTAGTAATTGTATCAATATCAAGATAAGAATCATGATAATGAAAATAATAATGATAATGATAATGGTTGTGATAATAATATTGGTAATAATGATAACTATCATAATGATAAATATGAAGATAATGCTAATTATAACAATAATAATGATAGTGACAATGGTAACAAAAACAACAATAATAGTAATAATGAAAATAATAATGATGATGATAATAATAATAATGATAATGATACTAATAATGATAATAATAATAATAATAATAATATTAAGTAATAAACATAGAACAATAATAATTAAAATAAAAACAGTGACAACAGCAAGGATGATAAAAATAATGAAAACAGTCATAATAACAGCAACAACAATTATAATGTCATAATGGTGTTAATAATAGAAATAATAACAAAAATAATGATAAAAACAATATTAATAATGAAAAAAATAATATCAATGAAAATAATGACACTAATGGTAATGATGAGTATAATAATAACAACGATGAAAAATATAAGGATGATATCAGTAGTGATCATAGCAACAATAATAAAGATGATAATAATTGAGAGAGAGAGAGAGAGAGAGAGAGAGAGAGAGAGAGAGAGAGAGAGAGAGAGAGAGAGAGAGAGAGAGAGAGAGAGAGAGAGAGAGAGAGAGAGAGAGAGAGAGAGAGAGAGAGGAGAGGAGAGGAGCACACACACACACACACACACACGCACACACACACGCACACACACATACATATATATATATATATATATATATATATATATATAATCTAGTGTGTATATATGCATCTACTCTATCTACTTATTTATCTATCTACCTATCTATATATGTAAACACACACACACACACACACACACACACACACACACACACACACACACACACACACACACACACCCACACACACACACACACAAACACACACATCTATCTATCTAACCAACTATTTATCTGCCTTTCTATCTACATATCGATATCCGGATCTATATCTATATAAAAAACTACATATCCAAATCTAAATCTGCATCATTACGTATAAGGAAACGAAAAAAAAAACGAAAAAAACCTGAAAAAGAGAGGAAAACAAACAAACAAACGTGATCTAGTTGCTCACTATTCCCGTTTGTTTTCGCTCAGGAATGAAAGTTTCCCTGAATCGATGATGATTTAACACGAAATGAAAAGCGAAAATGAAACGGTTTTAAAGGTGAAAGGAGTTTTTCTTTCCTGAAATTCTGCCATTGGAATTTGATCCTTATAATCCGCGCTGTTAACGTGGTAATTTGGTTTGCATTAATAGAAGTATTTTGTTTTTACTATTTTATTTATCGCAAAAAATAATTGTAATAATGACTCTAAAATATATGAATATTTAATATCATGATAATGATGGTAACAGGATTAGTAGTAATGAATTTAGGAAATTTATGAAGTATGAAAATAGTAGTTGTATTAACAGCAGGGGGAATATTAATAATGGTAATTATTATGGAAATAAATATGGAAATTATTATTGCCTCATCATCTGCATCATTTTCAATTTTGATGTTATCCTTATCATTATCATTATTGTTGTTATTGCTATTATCGTCAGTATTATTTTTATTATCATATTATTTTCATTATCATAATCATATTATTATTATTATTATTATTATTATTATTATTATTATTATTATTATTGTTGTTGTTATTGTTGTTTTGTTGCTATTATTGCTGTTATTGTCGTTATGATTGTTATTACTATTATCATTATTGTTTTTGTTATTATTATTATTATTATCATTATTACTATTACTATTATAATTACTATTATTATTATTATTATTATTATTATTATTATTACTGTTATTATTATTATCACTATTACTATTGTTGTTGTTGTTGTTCTTGTTATAATTATCATCATTATCATATCTATTTTCATTTTCATCTTACTATTTTCATCACTTTCACTACTATCATTATCACTGTTGCTATTATTATCATTATCCTTTTCATGACTACTACCATAGTAATTGCATTAATTTGAAATGATTACAGTAATAATGAAAGTGAGATATACAATTATAGTGATAATGCTAATGGTAATAATGATCATGACAATGATAAAAAAGCTAAAAACCTTTAGAAGATTTTATGAGAGATAGGTTCAATTTATCATTATATTTTTCATTTGTTTTTCATTATCATATTCTTTTTCTAGCATGTTGTCGAAAATAACATGCTTTTGGAGAAAATTTAAGGACAGTTAAAGATATCTATGCAATCTAATCTGGGTATTGTTAAAGCATGACAGACCATTATGTCAGCGCGATCTCCTTCACTGAAGCGTTATTTGTACGGAGAAGTATGTATACAACAGTTTTTATTTCTTGTAATACTCTTAAAGGCTTTCTTCTCCTCCTCCTTCTCCTCTCTTTCTTCGTTAACATCATGATCATCGATATTTCCG
>NC_061837.1:36788357-36790857 GCF_019202785.1 Penaeus chinensis
ACTGTGTGAGACTAAAATTTCGTCAACTTTTTGGATTTTCATTAAATAATATATTTTTTTGTTCATTTACTGCGATACTAATGCTGATATGATAATCAAATTGTCAGCGCATGTTTCCGACATATTGCCACAGTTTGTAAATTATGTTAATGTTAAGTACATCTCATGAGGCAGGTAATTCAATATCCTCACCTGGTTGGATCTAATGCATTCTCTATTGTTTGAAATACCTTCCATAAATTTGAGACACTCTTATGTATTCTTAACATTGTTTGACTTTCATTGCAAGGTGGTAGTGCAACATCAAGAAACTATAGTAGTGACCCATGCTCATCTCGACAAGCTGGTGCTGCAGGTTCCAGAAGAGGTAAGGGGGGGGGGGGGTCATTACATTTTATAACATATCACTTTGATGATACTATGTATGTATGTATGTATGAATGCAGGCTAGAGTCTCTGCCGGAGTGATCTGCACTTTGACAATATCATCAGAATAATCAAACAATTACTTTATTATCTTTCATAAGATTAATCGAATATACAACAGTTCAATTTGTATTCGATATTTGATTACTGAAAATGTTTGCATCAAAACTTAATCACTAAATATGCTTCTTGTTAGCTCCTTGATTACCTTAGTGATTACTCGTAGCACAATTGTATAATATTCAACATTATTCCATAGCGGGTAATGTTCGACATGTCTGCTTAAATGATTGTATTTGCAACTGCTACACTGTGAATACTGGAGCTTACCACTACTGCTTCCAGACACGTTCCAATTATCTGCACTTCTGTTCACGTCATTATGTACCGAGTCGTCCTGTGTGGAGATTTGACAGTACTGAGGAATAGGATGATTAACGAGTGAATTATACGGTGGTGTAACTTTATTTCTATATCTGCATGTCAGTATTCATGATGATTAAATTTACGACTATAACAATGACAACAATAACAGTAACAACAATGATAATAATAGTAAAAATAATTATGATAGTGATAATAAGGATGGTAATAATGATAGTGATTGATGATAATGATAAGGATAATAGTGCATATGATAATGACAATAATGATAACAGTAGTAATAACATCGATATTATTATCCTCACTATCATCACCATCACTGTTATTGCTGTTTGTATTATCATTTATCATTATTGTTATTACTATCAACATTAGTGTTATTACGATCATCGTTATTGTTACTATCATCATTACCATTACCACTGCTATCATCATTTTACCATAGTGTGATCATAAACCCTATTACGCCTCTATTATCATCCTTTTTGTTTACGTGAGTCATTACATAACACCTGTTGACTTGTCGTTTATCACTAGTACGTTTGTTGTTATTATAGAGACTTGGATAAACCGTCTAGCTTAGTTGACGGCGGTGTAAGTCCCTTAAACCCCAGGATGAGGTCTCTTGGCCAAACACTATTTCTACCGCCGTATTTAGTCCGGTAAGGCCGTGCTGACTTCAGAGCAGTCAAATTGTATATACAGCCGTAATTAGTCCGTTAAGGCTTATTGTCAGCGGAAGACGAGACGAGAGGATATGTAATATAATGTTATACTATTTTGAGGTTTAAAAATAACCCCGTTCTAGTATCTTATTTTATTGAATTTCCTGGGACTACTTATTTTTGACGACAATTGGCAGTTAGACATAAAGACATAATATATTTTAGAAAGTACACCAATCAATAGCATTTATAGTATGAGAAATAAATAAAAGTAAACCAGAAATTCGTGACTAGGCGATTTTCAGGGGAGACAATGATATAACTACATTTAGGGGAAACTGCAATATTACAACACGTCTGCCTTTATTGCTGTTCACGCAGACAGCAAGACAGGTTCTTCCACGTGTCTATTCATAAGCCATAAAATGGAAACAGAAAAAGATGCAAGCCTCATTACCTCGGTTTATATGAAGTCAAAATGCAAGAAAGAGATAAAAAAAGAAAAAGAAAAAGAAAATAAAAAAGCAAGCAATTTCCTCCTCCTTGCATGGCGAAGATCACACGAATCTTGTAAGAAGCAGAATTCTAACTTTCAGAAAAAAAAGTCTTCTTGAAGGAGAAGAGGAAGAAAAAAATCTTCCTTTGATGATGGAAGATATTTTGTGGCATTTACTTGCCAAAGGAACTTCATTTTCTCAGGCATTTTCAAAGAGATTTGGAAACTTATTAGAAGAACAATAATAATGATAATGGTGATAATGATAACAATGATAATGATAACAATAATAACAATAATGATAATAATAATGATGATGATGATATGATGATGATAACAGTAATAATGATTATGATAATAATAATAATATTAATAATAATAATAATAATAATAGCAACAACAATAATGATGATGATGATGATGATGATGATGATGATGATGATGATGATGATGATGATGATTATGATAATAATAATAATAATAATGATAATAATGATGATGATGATGAAGATGATGATGATGATGATGT
>NC_061837.1:36833357-36838357 GCF_019202785.1 Penaeus chinensis
TCTTATGGTACCCCAAACGTCTATTTATAAAGTTTCTAACAACAACAACAGATTAAAAAAAAAGAGCTTTTAATGTGCGGCTAAATAACTATCTATTTATTCAAGTTACTATCTACTATTTCTAGATTACCACCTATTGATTAGTCTCAATGTCACTGTGATAGAATGAGTTACGTGATATCACCTATTCGGGAAATAGGAATTTGATACAGTGTTTGAAAATTATAGGTGGTAAATGCTACTCACATATCACTTTGCTAAGGAAACATCTTACGCTGGCCTGTAGCTGTTTTTACGACTCAAAAGATAAATACGGCACTTAGCATGAGCTTTAAGCCGCTTTTTTTCTAGACTGTTATTGTTTCTTCCTTTCCCCTTGTCATTACGCACACACAAACATGTACGTACACATAAATACGCAAGCTCGCGAGCACACACACACACACACACACACACACACAAGTTTATCTTCGACTTAATAACTAGGCTAATAGTATACATGAAGTAAAATCAGAAAAAAAGATAATTGATTTAACGAAATAAATTCTCTTCGTTTCCAGTAAAATGATGGACTAATATTATGCGATGTAAGGGAATACGCCATTTGATATACGATCAAATTAAAATTCCAGATAAGTGATATTTGAGTCTTTCCATCAGTTTTATGATGATAAATAATTCGATTACTTCCAGGATATTAAGACGCTTTTTTTCTTTCTTTTTTGCTACATAAGTGATTTGGTTAATGGGTTCATCAAATAACCAAAAGGAAAATAAATAAAACATTGTTTTATATGAATCTATTTGCTGCCAATATGACTGATATTTATCCCATTCGTCCCGGACCGATCCTGATTTCCCCATTCCTTGAATTGGCGGAAAAAGGTGTTTTTCCTTTTAATACAGTGGACATCGATACTGTTATTATTGTTATTGATGTTATGATCATTATATTGTTATTAAAATCTCGATAACATTCAAGACAATGAAATAATGCAAAAGACCCTTTCCAAAAGTCGAGGAAAAGGGTAAACAGGTGAGATACGTAGGACTAATAACCGACTCTATGGTGACTAAGCACTTGTAGAGCCATCTATGTGTAATTACAATAAATAAACTTGTATTACATTGGGCATGACATGTATTCTTGCCATACGGGGCGATTGGGTTAATGTCCTCTTTTACCCGTAATATTTGAGAATCTGTATAAATTATTGTTGGAAGTTGAAAAAAAAAAAAAAGGTTTTAAAGTATAAAATGGATGAGTACTCTACAAACGGGGGTGAGTTGCCAGCTATTATTTTCCCGAGAACGGTCGCACTGCAGGGACAACAGAATCAGGCTTTTCCTTCTTATATACAAATGCCTCTCCTTCTTTAGGGTATGTTTTAATGTTTATTTCCACCTGCCTCTATTTCAAACTGTTTCTTCATAAATCCTTCTAAATCAAAATTTCCAGTGAATAACACAGAGATAAAAAAAGGGATATATAGAGGTATATCAAATCTATGTAGGCAGTCCCCAAAAAAGGCATATCTATTTTTTATTATTAACTTATTCCTAAGAAAACCAAACGAAACCGCGCGAAATGAAAGAAAGCTTATTTCACTCTCTTTTAATCGCGAGAAATTCACTCGAGATATTAATTTCACCGAACAATAACCCGGCCTTTGAATTTCTCATTAATCTTCTGCACATCAGGTTTGACTGACGGAAAAAATGTATGCGTTGTTTGAATGTCATAGAGGAGATCAAAGAGGAGAGAGAGAGAGAGAGAGAGAGAGAGAGAGAGAGAGAGAGAGAGAGAGAGAGAGAGAGAGAGAGAGAGAGAGAGAGAGAGAGAATGGGTGAGTGAGAATGAGAGTGGCAGAGAGAGAGTGACTAACTGACAGACAGGCAGACAGGCAGGCAGACAGGCAGGCAGGCAGGCAAGCAGGCAGGCAGGCAGGCAGGCAGGCAGGCAGGCAGGCAGACAGACAGACAGACAGACAGACAGATAGACAGACAGACAGGCAGATAGATAGATAGATAGGCAGATAGAGCGGTAGAGAAAGAAAAAAAAAATATACATATATATACATATTTACATACATGTTGCCTGATTGGATGCCCTTCCTAATCAACCGTGGTTCGGCGCGCTAACACTTGTGCCACTGCGGTGACTTCCCCTACGACACCTGCGTTTGACTTCTCAAGGCGATATGTCATTTTCTCTTTATGTATATATATATATATATATATATATATATATATATATATATATATATATATATATATATTTATTTATTTATATAGGGAGTTCTGCGTCCCTGCCCCTAGCTCGCAGTTGGGGTCGGGCTGGCAACCCGGTCCCATGAAAACCCTAACCAGCAGGCAAACCAAGAAAGGATAGAAGGGGTCGGAGCCATCCCGGAGGTGGTGACTCCGACCCCGATTTGCGGTCGGGGGTTCCTGGTCCCTGGTTCGGCGTCCCGACCAGGAGCTTATCCGATCGGGATGTCGAGCCCTTCCAGGGAATCCTGCACCCTGAGGCTACGCGGTGGGGGGGTTGATCCCCCGGCCCCCACTCTTCCCCACAAATGGGGTCAATCTGCAGCGTGTCGTGTAGCGGCCTGGAACATCCTCAGTCTCTCGGAGGATGATCGACTGTTGTCGGGGGAGCTGCGGAGGCTGGGGATTGCTATCGCTGCTCTCTCTGAGGTGCGACGGCCTGGTAGTGGTGAGACCAGTAGTGGGGGTTATACCTATTACTGGTCTGGCTGCAGCAATGGTGCGGTGGCTGTCTCTGACCGCTTCCATTCCTCAGTCAAGAAGGTTACCCCAGTTGACGAGCGCATTCTGTTTGTGTGAATGAAGCATACTCTGGGCTTCATATCTCTAGTGGCAGTTTACGCTAGTACTACACCAAACTTGACTCTGTAGTGGATCAGTGTCCCCGAGGGGACACCCTCATGATAATGGGGGACTTCAATGTGTTCACTGGCAGTTACAGGGAAGGATACGAGCTATGCATTGGTCCCTTTGGCTTATGCCTCTTAGACTTCGCAAGATCTAGGAGGCTGAGGGTTGCGGGTTTGTGGTACCATCCTTCATAACTGAGTTTTTAGGAGTGCTGAGTTCTTTGCTACCTACCACAGACTTTTTGTTGCAACACTAAGGTCCGCCTCAGAACTAGACGTATCCTGAGATCTCACTAGCAGGTGTTTCACCTGCTAGTGAGATTTTGAGAGGCTCAAGAGTGAGGGGGTGGCTCAGGAGTATGCAGTGGCAGTCTCAAATCGGTTTGAAGTGCTTGGCACCCTACAGGACCCTGCTAAACTGTAGGATACCTTTAAACGGGAAACCCTGTCAGCTGCTGAGGAGTGCCTTGGGGTCTGACCTCGGCGAAGGAGCGGTGTTGTCTCGGACGAGATGCTGAACACTATAGAGATGAGTCGTGCTGCCAGAATGGAGGGGAACCATGTTTTGCACAGGCTGCTTTCTCGCTCTGCTAGGGCCTCTTTGAGAATATACCCCAAGAAAGGTACGTTAGGGGCATCGTTGAAGAGTTGGAAGGTCGGCTTATAGGGTCATCTCCAAGAGGGTTGACCCAGGCTAGAGAAGACCAAGGAGAAGGCCAGAGACAAAGACAGAGACAGAGACAGAGACAGAGACAGAGACAGAGACAGAGACAGAGACAGAGACAGAGACAGAGACAGAGACAGAGACAGAGACAGAGACAGAGAAAGAGAAAGAGAGTGAGAGACAGAGAGAGACAGAAAGAGAGACAGAGATAGAGAGAGTGTTGATCATTATTAAAAACTGCTTTTACAGATAGTATATTTATGGTTACCCTTTCAATTAGTTACTTTTTATTTTTCATTTTTTTATTCATCACCACCAGAGACAAAAAAGCTTAAATTTCGATGTTCTAGGGTGATTTCAACATGTATTTAGCTTTTGCAAAGGCCGACTATCAAACTGAGAGAGAGAGAGAGAGAGAGAGAGAGAGAGAGAGAAAGAGAGAGAAAGAAAGATAGATAGATAGATAGATAGATAGATAGATAGAGAGAGAGAGAGAGAGAGAGAGAGAGAGAGAGAGAGAGAGAGAGAGAGAGAGAGAGAGTGAGTGAACGTGAATGAGGAGGAGACTGGAATGCCTAAGTTGTAATAATGATAAAGTAAACAAAGATTAGTAGAAATACTATACTGCCGTCAAAACGATGTGTTTGTTTTCTTACATAATCAAATATGCGATAGTTCATATTTTTGGTCTGCTTTCTACATCTTTATTCTAGCAAATAATTTTATGAGCGTAAAGTGACAATAACTCATTCAAAAAGCTACCCATTCATAATCAGAGCGTTTTTTTCTTCGGGCTGTTTCTATTAGATGATTTAACAAATATGAAAAACTGAAGAACTTTACATTAGGATATAGTTTAAGTAATTTCATGATCACATAATGAAAGGATTCAGAAAACTATGTAAATCTTATCCAGATCTGGCACATTATTCTCTCATTATAAACGCTATTTCATAACATGCTCACCGTTTCATCATGTTTGTGATCATTTAGGAAAAAATCCTCTTCATTATGATTAGCAAAGTAGATCTCTTCCGAGTAGAAAAGATTCAAATCTCAAGATGACGAGAACATTTTTCCGACTTCCTTTTCATTTTAGATTGGAAAATTTTTCACTTTATGAACTTGATGTGTAATTTCTTAAACACAGAGCACTTCAATCTGGAATATTTGTTATCCTGAGCTAAGCCATGACAAAACAGTAACATTATACAAAGTAAATATCGAGGTAAAACGATAAATCAAACACAGTCAGTTGCAAGTCAAGAACGATAGCATACATATTCAGTATCTGCCAGCACTGTCTAGCATGAAAAGCAGATATACCCAATGCATTGCTATCATTAACGTGTAAAGTGTTAAGTGACTTCACGAAATAGAGTGAGTGACGTAAATGGAAGGAGGAAGTGTGGGGAAGGAAGTTAGTGAATAAATAT
>NC_061837.1:36843357-36848357 GCF_019202785.1 Penaeus chinensis
TATATATACATATATATACACATATATACATATACATTCATATATATATATATATGTAATTATGCATATATATATAATATATATATATATATATATACGTATATAGATATGTGCATCTGTGTATAACAAGAGCAGCAGCCACATTTACTATTCAATGACTGGGAGGAGAAACAGCGCACTCCTGCATTTGTATTTTAGTGGGAGGTGGAAGGGGGGGGGGGGTGTAATATAATCGGAAACCTTGTAATAAGACCGTCTATCGTGGTTGTACCTAACAAACCTACTCACGATGAGCTAGTAGTTAAGGAATTTGAACTTTCGTGGTCCCGGGTTCAAATCCACGCCGCGGCAGTCGTAAAACAACACATGGCCCTTAGATTTTCGAACGCAAGTAAGCGGAATCGTCGCCAGGGTTCAGTTGGTAATAGTAAGGGCATCCAGTCAGGCGAGGGTAGCTTTGCCAAACATCCCCTTAATAGATATTTGAGAGAGGCCAATTTCCTGCGGTGGAATGAGAGATTGTGGGATAGTAATGAATAAAGGATATAGACACACACACACACACACACACACACACACACACACATACACACATACAAACATGCATACATACATACTTACATACATACATAAACACACACACACACATATATATACACACACACAAATATGTATAGACACGCACATACCCACACACGCACACACATACATGAGTGTGCGCGTGTGTGTGTGTGTGTGTATGTGTATGTGTATGTTTCTGTATTTGTGTGTATGTATGTATATATATACATATATATATATATGAATTCATATGAATACTTATTTATATTTATGTATGTATGTAAATACATAGATGCATATGCGCGTGTGTGTGTGTGTGTGCGGGCGTGTTTGCATGTATGTATATATCCGGGTTTATTAAAGGAAACATTTTATCTGAATCCAGAGGAAAAAGGAACTACAGAATGTTTTGAATTTCCGTTTTCAAGATGAAAGGTGTCTCATCCTCTGAACAAAACGAAGAATTGCCTTTAATCTAACTTTTAGCTCTTAAGAAAACGAAGGGAAAAGGATGAAAAACATATTTCGCAAGCACGTGTATGATATATATCATAAAGAAAAATATTTTCGCTGCCTCTTTTTTTCCCGTCTTGTCCTTAATCTTGCAGGCTTTATAATTTCTTTCTTATCCTTTTTATTTTGCTGATATTTCATTGTTATAGAATAGGGAAGAAGAGGAATTCGAATAAAGGAGGAATACAAGAGAGAACAAAACTTTATTGGAAAATTTTCGAAGTACAAGAATATTTATTTTGACATAAATGAAGAGAAAACGGATCTATAATAAAATTATCGACCGAATGTTGCCATGGTGATAGAATATCAGCATCTTCGCCCTGCCAATAACGAAGAGCTAAAATGAAAAGAAAAATTAAAAAGAAAAAAGAAAATCGTTATTGGATTTTGCTTTTAGAACATTGAAGTCGAACTTTCTTCAACATACATCATCCCTTCAAATTTTACCACTTTTTTCGGCATCATTAATCCATTGTCACGTTATTTTTAACATTTTAATGGATTTCGTATTCAGAGGAAGTCAGCTACTCAATCCAAACCAGTAAAAAAAAAGCAAAAAAAAAAAAAAAACAAACAAACGAAACAAAACAGAAGAAATATGAAACTAAAATAAAGGCTCATTCATAATCTTCGTCGAGACTGTTTCGAGACGGTTGAGTAACGCGACTTATGATCTCCTGTTCGGACCTCTAACCGGATCTGAACTGGATCAGGCACTCGCGACCCAGCTTTTGCATGTTCTGCGTGTTTGCCGAGGAAAATTGGTGATTATAAACACAGTTATTAACGCAAGCACACACTGTGATATAGTAATACACAAAGAAACTTACAGAGATGTACGCGCACACATACACGCACACACACACACGTACACACACACACATACACACACACACACACACACACACGCATGCGCACACACACACATACACACAAACAAACACACACACACACACACATACACACAAACAAACACACATACACACACACACAAACAAACACACATACACACACACATACACACAAACAAACACACACATACACATACACACGCAAACAAACACGCACACACACACATACACGCAAACAAACACATACACACAAACAAACAAACACACACACATACACACAAACAAACACACACACACTAACAAACAAACAAACAAACACACACACATACACACAAACAAACACACATACACACAAACAAACAAACACACACACACTTACACACAAACACACACACACACACACACACACACAAAGATGGACTTGGGACAAATGATAACTGAAATTATCGATTTCTTGAGCCCATCCTACCAGACTCTCCTGCTACAGCGAGACAACCTTGAAAGTCTGATGGATTAATTAGAAAAAAAAAAAAAAAAAAAAGAGAAAAAGGATCTGTAAAAGACGAAGTCGCGTGAAAGTTTGACAAGAGAAATGAAAGAGGGTTAGATCAGCTTCAGGACCGCCATTTGTAAAGATCTAAAGGTAATTAGCGTGTTTGTCGGCGAGTTCAAATGAACCTGATTTTGAGCGCTGATGAAATAACACCAGTCAGCAATAACAGTTGGAAATAAGTGTACGAAGCCAGTTTACAAATCCATCGATCTGTTATTATCTAATTCTATGTATACGAGTGTACATTTATTTTACATATGTATATGTATATATATATATTTATGTATATATATATATTTATTTATATTTATCTATATAAATGAATAAACATATCTATATTCATCGTATAAGACATCAAAATAACAACGAGTGATGATTGAAAAAAATTATGCTGAATTAAACCTGTGTTTAAATCCCACGCACTCCCTTTCCAAAGCATGGGAAATAAACGATGGCGCTATTTCTAAAGCGGATTTCACGAGCCCAACATTTTGTGGCATGTCCAAAATGTGTTGCTATTTTGCTACTCTTGTTGTGATATGATTTCTTTTGATGCGAGGGGAACGCGGTCTAATGAAATCGTGGATGACATTATTTCGCGATCGTCTTTTAGTTCCTAGGTTTGTTGTTATTTACACACACACACACACACACACACACACACACACACACACACACACACACACATATATATTTACACATATACACATATATATGTATATATACATATATATCTACACACACACACACAAACACGAACACACACACACACACATGTACACACACACACACACACACACACACACACACACACACACACACACACACACACACACACACACACACATATATATGAAATATCACTTTTCAGTTTACACATTTTATCTCTTTCTACCTAACATATTTTCTTCTATCACGTAACAAGCACACCTTGGCAGCAAAGAATGCGTAGCACATTGTCCTAAAAGACTGCAATCCATTTCTGACACAATACACACTACGTTGTTTAGTATCTGTGGCCGCTATCGTAAAAACGTCTTGTATTTAATGGACCAAAATGATCACCTTTTCTGTAAGCCTTTGTGTTCGAAGGTATAGGTCTCCTTTGGTTATCGATTTTGTCATAACTTCCCTAACTGTTTGGAGATTTGTTTTCATAAGAAGAAGGGGGGAAAGGAGGAAACAGGAGAAGATGAGAAGAGATAGAAGGGAGGAAACAGAAAAGTTAAGAGGACGGAAATATGGGAATACTTTATTCCATACTATGTGTGTTGTTTTTTTCCCGTTTCGTTCGTTTTATAATATGCAATATTTTTCTGCCACTTTTTTTCGCTGTCTCACTGCTTATGCATGAGTCTCTCTCTCTCTCTCTCTCTCTCTCTCTCTCTCTCTCTCTCTCTCTCTCTCTCTCTCTCTCTCTCTCTCTCTCTCTCTCTCTCTCTCTCTCTCTCTCTCTCTCCCTCACTCTCTCTCTCTCTCTCTCTCTCTCTCTCTCTCTCTCTCTCTCTCTCTCTCTCTCTCTCTCTCTCTCTCTCTCTCTCTCTCTCTCTCTCTCTCTCTCTCTCTCTCTCTCTCTCTCTCTCTCTCTCTCTCTCTCTCTCTCTCTCTCTCTCTCTCTCTCTCTGCCTCACTACATTTCGTATATCAAAATGGTATAATTCTCCCTCTTCATATCGATTTGTACAAAAAAGGGAACTAAAATCCGGACTTCTAATTAATCGTATGCGAGCAGAGGAAATGTAATTTATTACTGACGGCTGCAATTTGTCAATAATCAGGAAAACGTCACACGCATTACACACGCATCACACACACACACACACACACACACACACACACACACATGCACACACACACACACACACACATATATATAAGTATATATATATATATATATATATATATATATATATATATATATATATATATATATAAGTATATAACCAACCTACACACTAGGCATGCCGCCGCTATTTGATTTAGAATCACATTATTATGGCAAATATTGAACGATAAATGGTCCCATCTGGTAAATTCACATGCTATGAAGCTGCTTTCGCCCCAGACTTTCAAAAATCAGAAGCAGCGAACGTGTGTGTGGACTGGTGGGAGGAATACCCTAACGTCTCATACCTATATTTCTCCTTTCATTATAATGGGTTCTAAGAAGATTACGCAGGGGGAAGAGGGTGTCGCAATGACTCTAGTGAAAAAAGGGATTTAGATAGGAAGGAAGATAGGAAGATCAGAGGCAGCGTTAGGCGAGTGAAGAAGGCCGTGCTTGCTTCAGAAGCAGGTGTCATTCTAAAGAGAATGATTTTGGGCGAGAAAGGAAGGTGGATACAAGGACTTATAAGCTGGTAAGGCGCCAAGTGAAGACGGACTGCTATGGCATTAAAGGGTTGCATGCCAGATTACTAAAAGTATTATAGTAAGAACAATTAACCCAATCGCCCCGTATGGCAAGAAAAAAATAAAAGTTTATTTATTGCATTTACACATAGATGGCTCTACCAATG
>NC_061837.1:36873357-36885857 GCF_019202785.1 Penaeus chinensis
GCGGTTCGGCCCAAGACACCGACGAAGCGACACCATCAGCAGCCCCAAGAGGGACCACTGGATCCGGAGAGAGAGATGAGTGTCTCTGGCAGGGTGAGTTGTCTCCCGGCAGACTCATAACGCAGATTGCATGTAATGTACAGCAACAAATCCTCAGAAGGCGGGAAACGTCAACGGAGAGCCCGAAGAGGTGGCAGCTTCGGTGCAGGAGCTGTGTCAGGAGTAGAGATGTTGACGCTGAGGCGGCCGGGAGAGAACTTGTTAAGGAAGTTAAAATACCTAATGAGTTTCACTTCGAATCTTAAGCGCAGTTCCTACATGACCGGAATTGTTAAGTTTAGAAATGTACCGTCATCATGGTAGCAGCGTCTCCCCTGCACCTTATTGTTAACTACCTGCAAATGTGACAGTCGGCTGAAAACTTAATGTTTTACCGAAAGACTGGATGCTATGATTCTCAAAATGGACAAGATACTTGTTTTTCAACAAAATTAACATGAGTTAATTTGGACAAAGTCTCCTATTTTAAATCAAGAATGCAAAACAAGAAGTGGTAAATGCCCGTACAGAACTTTATCAAACGATTTCTATGGACTCTGATTGTTCGCGCTCCGGTAAAAGCCAACGACACACCGTTACTTATTTTGTGGCAAAACTGAGCTTGGAATGCTTTCTCACTTGACAGTATATTGTCAGGGAGGTCTATAAGCATTATTTTGTCAAAATATATCTACTGGAGATTTAATAGTCTGTGTTGCATTCTTTCACTTGCACCTATCACACTGAGTAAAAGATGATGTCATTTGCTTACCTGTGCAATCCCGTTTTGCACAGGAAGTAAACTTTATCACATGTTGACTGACTGCCTGTTACATCTTCATACTTTCTGTGAAAATATTGATGGTTATGTTACTACTGACATATAAATTGTTGTGGAAAATATTATCCTATACATTTTGATTTGCTTACCTAGCAGTATACAGCATAGCAGCTGTCTTTATTACTACATTTCTGTAGAGACAAGTTTGTCGAATCGGGCCAGCGTTGTATATAACAATAATAAAATTATAATTATACCATTTATAAGGAATTTACGATCCTGGAAATGTTACAGTTAAAGTAAAGAAATCTTTTCGTTAAGAAGAGATCTAGCTCTTACAATATGTTACATATATTTTTAGTATAAGTTCTTTGAACATATTAACACTAGCATCAGTTATCACTCTGACTGTATAAATCTATTTTCAGTCATTGAGGTTTCGTAGGCAGAGATAATTTATCTGTCTAGTTTACTTTACTTTACTTTTTTATGGGAGAGGGAATGCCAGCTGATAGTTTAGATGGATATTTGTGATGTTAGTCAGAAGCAATATTTGCACCTTGTAAGATGTAAAAAAAATACTTTATAAATAGTGACTTCAGTTGCTAACTTAATTCTCGTAGAAAGGATCCTGAGCATAAACAGCGTAAGTAATAATTTGAAAAGTCCATCCTTTATCTGTTTTAACAATAAGATCACGTCAAAGCTATTTAACGGACATAGAGAAGAAACTATTTTAACGATTTCAAGATAATTATATTTATTTAGAATATATCTATATTTGTTCATCTGTCATCCCTGATATATCCAATCGTGTGAATTAGCGAAACTGCCAAACTCGTGGCTATCCTTTCAGATTGAGACAAGTGCATCGCTTGGCTTTCTCTTGGCTGCAGAAACCCTGCTTAAAAAGCTTTTATCATGATTGATTGTTGCAAGCTGTACAGTTTTCCTTGTTATCTCCCTCTCTCTGTCAGTCAGTCTGAGACAAATAAAATATAATAGGAACGGGGAAATGCATATGAAATATCGTTGCAGCCAACAGAGGATTCAATAAATAATGGTTAAGAGAGAAAGTGTAAATCGAAACACACGCAGAGAAGCAAATAGACAGATAAAGTAAATATTACAATCCACTATAAAAAAAAAAAAAAAAAAAAAAAATGAGAATGGTGTATTTTTTAAAAATTTTATATTCCACCATCGAAATCTCTCATCTTCTTTCATCTGCTTTATCCTTCCTCCTCTCCTTCTCACAATTCTTGACCTTCTCTTTCTCCATTCATCGCTATCTTCGGTCCTTTATAGCAAGCAATTCTCACCCTCTTAACATTCCTCAATCTCTTTCTTCATTTCTTCTTGCTCTTCCCCTGCGCTGTTTTTTTTTTCTTTTTCTTTTTCGTCGGACTACTTTCTTCTTCTTTTCTTTCCTTTCCCCCTTACCTTTTCGTTTCACTTCTTCCCTCTTCCTTGTGCCGCAGACTGGATCGTTTGCCCCAGCTGGTGATTTTTTTTTATTTCTAGCGTACGTTTTTGGTTTGATGTCTTAGCTATGAACTTGAATGTGATACTTGATATTACTTTTGTGAAGGATATATAAATATAAATATACATATACATATATATATATACATATACATATACATATACATATACATATATATATATATATATATATATATATATATATATATATATATATATATATATATATACATGGCACACAAACGGATACATTCACGAAAATTCATTTCTTCTCTTATTCTTGCCACAAATATATAACATAAATGAATCTCACATTAACAGAGTCAGCTCTTTAGTATAGAGTACATGCAAGAAATATCAACAAGACATTCAGCTATCTCCCAAGAAAACAGGCCAACGGAAGCCAAGCGTACCTGAATACGGTATACAAACAACAATGCTTGGTTGATTCACATGGCAATGATCTGTTTAAACAGGGAGCTCCTTTAAGAAGTCTGTTTGCGTCAGGCTGTTTTGTTGACCCTCCTTAAGCGAGCGAGGAGAGCCGAGTGCAAGTCAAATATTGATGCTGAAAACTGGTATGTGTGTAGGTCGACGGCGGGAGGAGAAGGACGATTTCAAAGTACTTCTGCTTTTAGACGTCGTGTTTTCTGTTGCGTCTCTATCTGGATTTTTTTTTTCTTTATTTATTCATGTGTATGTACATAGAGACATCATATCATATTGATGTAGACACACGCACACACATACAAACAACACACACACACACAAACACACACACATACACACATACATACATGAATACGCTTATTGTGTGTGTGTGTGTGTGTGTGTGTGTGTGTGTGTGTGTGTGTGTGTGTGTGTGTGTGTGTGTGTGTGTATGTGTGCGCATGCATGCATGCATGCAAGCGTGTATTACGTATTACGTGTATGGCTTGTGTGCCGCGGCGGGCCCTCGAGCTGGCTTGCTTGGTTTACCGAGGCACATAGAGAGCATCATAACCATTTTTTATGCAACATCTCTCTTTAGTGATGAAAAAAATTGCAGGCTTTCACTCTAAAAGAGTCCTACCTATAAAGGTACGGAACAAAAGTTACCTAAGAGGCTTATCTACGGCACTTCAGTCTAAAGGATTCTGCCTATAAAGATGCTGAAGGAGAGTTACCTAAGATGCTTATAAAAAAAACAAAAACAAAAAAAAAACATAAGAAATGTTCATCAGTGTTGAAATCACAGAACTTTACCTCTTTATTTCCCCTCTATTTTCCATCCCTTTCCCTCACTCTTTCTTCTTCATTCTTTTGGATTCTATTTCTTCCCCTTTTTATCTTCCTTTATCGATATATTCGTGCTTCCCTTTATTTATATTTTCACTTCCATTTCCTTTATCTGTCTTTGTCCTTTCCTCCTTCCTCTATTTTATTCTGTCCTCCTTGTCATTTAACCCTTCCTTCAATCTGCCTTTCCCTCTCTTCTGTACTTCTCTCTGTTCTTCCCTCTTTCCTTCCATCACTCTTTTATCTTCCTCTGTCCTTACCCTTCTCTTTCCATCCCTCTGTCATTCTTCAATTTCATTTCCCTTTCCCTCCCTATTCATCTCTCCTTCCCCTCATTTATTTTCTTCCGTCCACCTCTTTTTCTCTTTCAACTGTTTCTCCTCTTTCCTTCTGTTAGATCCAATCTTTTGTCTCCAGCTCTCTTCCTTCCTCCTTCCTTCCTCCTTCCTTCCTCCTCGCAAGGCTTATTACTGCTGTTACCGTCATATTGTAGGATGTCAAGGTTTCGCACAGTTGTTGACACGCCGTGGTTCCGTCCAGCTGTTTCCTTTGTGACCACCAGCGGGGAGTTTCCAAAGGAAGAACTCTACGGTATGGAACACCTTATTTTAGTTTCTGCCGAGTTACTGGATATCGGGTTTACAGGTTTGGTGCACATTTCGAGATGACAAAGGCATTAGAGATACTCCCTTTCTGTTCTTCCTTCATTCTCCCTATTTGCCTAGTTATTTAGATACACGCGGATATTTCTATGCATATATCTTACAGAGGCTGGTCGGAACTAGTCTAGCTCCTAATTTACGCATAGGATTTGTGCGCCTGCATGTGTGCGTATGTTGTAGGGGTTGTCTGCGACTCTCCCCCCTAGTTTGCGGGGCCGTAGGAGCCAACGAGACCTAAGCCTCCGGCTTCCTGTTCCGGCACAAAGAAATTGTCATTTGACGTTTGTCTTGTGCGGTATTATGGTTGGTAGCGTCATTTCATGAACAAAGAAAAGATGAGCGAATAATCTTTTGCCCAAAGCACTCACAAGGAATATAGATAATTTAAAACAAAAATGTGTAAAACTGATAAAACGTAAAAGTGAAATCATACGAGTAAATTAAAGTTATTATTAAAATAGAAAGAGTTAAAGTAAATTAAATGAACTATAAAACTTTATCTGATATATTTAGTTGGAAAAAGCAAACAAAAGGCAAAACTCAATACCATTATTATTTAAAAAAGCGGGAACACAATGAAATAAAACCTCCGGTAAAAGTAAACACAAATACACGTAAAAAGGGGCAATCTTAAATAAAACAAATAAAAAACAATACCTGATAAAACTGCAGACTCACTGTAAGATCCATAGTTAAAAGAACAAATAAAAAAAAGCACAAATAAAAATGACAAAGCCTGAACGGCGGTTATCTGAGGGATAGCCGACCGCAGGTAATGAGCCGATGCCTGAGCGCAACTCAAGCAAGGTGGTTGACCCCACCTTATTTATGCAAACAAGGTCGTGCGCCAGGAGATGTTCGCGCAGCTAGACTCATTTCATAGTTAAGTGTCGTCTGCCTTCTCTGAATATTTCTTTAAATACTAAAGTTTTAGTAATGGATTGCCGTATTTTGAAAAAGTAAAGGAGGTTAAATGAAGAAAAATACACATACAATAATATAAACACTAAAAGAAAAGAACAAACATACATAAATTCAAATAAACGATAACAAATATTTCCGTGGGCTAGCTGAGGGGTTTGGCGCCAAATGCCCGTTGTAGATTTTCCCTCGGCCTTGTCTGTCGCCATCTTGGGCGCCATCTTGGTATTCCCGTAGCTATGAGGGCGACCTCCCGACGTCATCCTTCGCAGGCCTCGAGTGGGACATCGGGACGTTGTACCATAAATAGCTTGGGCCAGATATCGTCAGGATACTAAAAATGTCCAGGGCGTCTCCATCCTCCTCCTGCAGCGCCTCCGTCAGGCAATACCTTCTACAGCGCCTCCTGCGGTGCCTCCGTCAGTATCCTCGCGCCCTGGTCCAGACGTACAATATTGGTCGCGGGGACTTTTCATGGGGGTTTTGGGTGACGCTGAGTGGGTATGGGTCGCCGGAAGAGGCAGTAAGAGCGGCAGCTCACTACAACCCCTCCCCCACCTAGTAGAGCGAAGTCCACGACGTCTCATATGGCTGGTCCTCGAAGTCCAACTGCCCCTACTAGCGAGATCTGCTCACATCCTCTGCTGGGGTGTTCTAGGGCGCCTCGGTTAGATCACAGGGACATCGTGAGACGACGGTGACGAAGCTCTCCCTGACCTTCCTCTCTCCGGAAGTGGCTGTGACATCCCCCCGACAGTCTTAACATCGACCATGCTGCCTCGAGACTGCTGCTGTCAATACAGTAGTCTCCACTGACGGGTGATAACTCCAACATCTCCATTGTCATCACAGGTACTGCAGCACCCTCATCTCCAACCACAGGTTCTCGACACCTATGCATCAACCTCCATCTCAGGTTACTTCCACAGGATTCACAGACCAGGACAGGGTGTGGTTACGTGCTCATACATCTGGAATGAGAGAAATCCCCTCCCAAACCCCAATGGAGTTGCGCAGGCTTATTAAGATATGTGAAAGTGACCAGGAAAGCAGCTGTTAATAAAGCAGGATATTGTCTATCTGTTTATTTAAGATTGCCCGAGGAGATAAAAATGGCTTGGATTCAGACATAATTGGCATTATTTAATATCGTTTAAAACATATAAAAACTAAGATAATCTAAAACAAAACATTGTTAAAAGTAAAACATAAGAACAAGACATTACATTTTGATACAGGATGCTAGTAACATTACACCTGGTTCAGCATCATCATCCAAAAGTGGATCAACAAAATCAGGACCATATTCATCATACAACTCTGGGTAAGTGATCTCACCCAAGACTTTAAAGGGTTTCAAGTCATTAATGTGATATTGCTTCTCATTAAAAGGTTGATAGATATCTTTCAACAAAAAGGTAACAGGACCGATCTTCTTTTTGATGCGTGCAGGACCTGACCAGCGTGGATTTTGCAGTTTATCTACCCCAGTCTTACGAGCTCGATTCTTATATAAGACGAGATCTCCTTCAGCTAATGCCTTTGGTTTGGCAGACCGCTTATCGTAATCTCGTGTCCACTGTTCCCTTGCGGTTCTTGTAGTCTCGAGGGCTACCTTACGAGCTATATTGAGAGCATTATAAAAGGCTCTAGATGACTCTGAATTGTAGACAAGATCGTTGGTTAATCCAACAGGAAAATGACCATGATGACCTGTCATTAAGTATAAAGGCTGATCTCCTGTACTACGATGAATGGCGCTGTTAAGAGCCAGCCTCACCTGAGGGATAAGCTGCTCCCATCGAATAGGTGTTGTATTTGCAAGGGATGCAATTGCATCCTTAACTACTCTGTTTGTTCTTTCTATCATCCCATTAGCCTGAGGATGATAAGCAGTTGTCAAGGTTGTCTTTATCTGCAGTAGTCGACAGCATTCCTTAAAGAGCCGATTATTAAATTCAGATCCCCCATCAGTTTGTATAAGGCGAGGAGGACCAAAGATCGTAATGAATTCTCGGAACATCGCATCAGCTACAGAGTCGGCTTCCTTGGTTTTCAATGGAACAATTTGGACGTAACGAGTTAAATGATCAATGATGGTCAGACAGTAACGATAACCAGCCTCAGATCTCCCTAGCTCAATCAAGTCTGCACTTATTTTCTCAAGAGGAACTGAGACATCCGGCGGCTTTGCAAGAGGAGCCTTTCTTGGGCTTCCTTTTCGTCGTTGGCAGTCCTCACAGGCTGCAACATACTCCTTGACGTCACGAAGCATATTTGGGAAATAAAACATGTCCTTAAGTTTGACAAATGTTCTAAATACACCAGGGTGAGCGGCAATTGGGGAAGAGTGGGCTAATGTTAATGCACTTCTTCGAAGTTGTCGAGGAACCACAAGTTGGCTCACAATTCGATCAGGTAAGTTTTTCACATGATACAAAACACCATTCTGGAGTTCAAATTCTTCTAGAGGGCGTGGAGGTTTTCTGTGAGGAACTGCTTCCTCTTCCAAATAAGCAATAATTTCATGCCACATCGGATCCTTCAGTTGTTCTGATCTCATGGTCTTTGGATCTGGATCTGCTATACTCACTGCTGAAATATTTCGACTTAACATATCTGGAATGTGGTGTGAGGTACCAGGTTTGTACAGAATGTTAAATGAATAGCCAGACAGTTCATATGCCCACCTAGACATCCTTGGGGACTTTGTCTTCTTTGTGAAAACGTACACAAGTGGTCGATGGTCAGTGTACACCGTGAATTTGCGACCATATACATAAGGGTCAAATTGCCGGACGCTTTCAATAACGGCAAGAGCTTCTGAGTCAGTAGCAGAATATCGAGTCTCTGGTCCTCTCAACTTTCGACTGAAGTAGGCTATGGCATGGGGCTTGTTCTCACTGTCTCTCTGCATTAATGCAGCACCGATGGCAACTTGTGATGCATCAGTGTGTATCTCAAATGGGAGATCAAAGTTCGGCTTACGCAAAACCGGGGCATTCATCAAAGCATCTTTCAAAGATTGAAATGCTTTCCGGCACTCATCTGTCCATTTGAATCTAGTATCTTTCTTGATGAGTTGGGTTAAAGGTGCAGCTACTTTAGCATAATCAGGAACATGCTTTCTGAAGAATCCTGTAGCTCCTAAGAATCTTCTTACCCCCCTGACTGTTTTTGGGGCTGGCATCTCCGCAATTGCTCGAACTTTGTCAGGATCAGGGAGAATACCTTCAGGAGTAACTCGGAATCCTAAGAACCTGAAGTTCTTTACAACAAATTCACATTTGTTAACATTTAGCTTGAATCCAGCACAATCTAATATATCCAGTGTTTCTTTCAGATGACACAGATGTTCGTCAAAGTTCTTACTGTAGACAACAATGTCGTCTAGGTAAGCTAATGTATGCCGGCCGAGAACTGGGCTAAGAATGGCATTCATAGTTCGCTGAAAAGTTGTAGGTGCCGTAGACAAACCAAATGGCATACGTCGCCACTGAAAAAGACGATAACCATCGCTGAATGCCGTCTTTGGCCTATCTTCAGTTGCCACAGGGATACTCCAGTAAGCACTCCTACTGTCAAGTAGTGAAAAGACTGCTGTTTCTCTGAGTTCATCCACCAGCTCATCAATCCTTGGCAAAGGGTAGGTGTCAGCTATTGTCACAGAGTTCAGCCGACGATAATCTACACAGAAGCGAACTGTTCCATCCTTCTTTTTGACAAGCACTACGGGTGAGAGCCAGGGTGATGTGCTTGGTTCAATCACACCAGCCTCAAGCATGGCGTCGCACTCCTCCCGTATCTGTTGTTTAGCTGCTTCAGGTAGTCGCCACTGGCGTGTGCATAATGGCTGAGTCTCATGTGTAGGTATACAGTGCTGAACATCTGGCACAGTGCCAATAGAGAACTTATCTGAGCTAAAAAGACGTGGATAATTAGCCAAAAGTGTCAGAATACCTTCGCGTTGCCTGTCTGATAAATGGCTCAAATCAGGGCCGTTTTCTTGATCGTCTGTTGCCATAGTAACAGATGCAATGTCTGGAGGATCATCTAAACTTGTTTCAGGAAAAACAACAAAGTCATCAACATCATAACCGAAGTCTAGTTGACCGTAAGCTTCATCAAAATCATCATCCTCAAATCTAAAATCTGGATCAGAGGCATCACTGCTATTCTTGGATTCCTCAGAGGAAAGCTCAGCATCAGTAGAGTTACCCATAAACTGCTGCTCAACAGGATAAGATCCTTCAGGTGACTGCTTCAGTTCCACCACTGTGCAAAGTGCTCCTGTTGCCACGTGTGTACCATTTTGCAGGTGAATGGGACGAGCTCCTCCATTCACTACCCATACAGAAGCAATTCCATTCTCAGGCACAACTACCGTCCTAGGAACGACAACTTTGTCAGTGGCCGCTTCTAATAGCACTTCCTTATCATTAAATGTCTGAGGCACAGTCACGAAAACATAACGACCACTACGAGGAGGACATAAAGTGGTTCTCCTGAGTGCTAACTTCTGATACTGATTCTTAGGAGTTAATTCGGCTACAGCAGTGATACCTAAAGTCGTCCCAACACCATAAGTTATAGGGAGGATTATCCCTTGAAGCTTCAGGTAATCTTTTCGTGGAGTATGATTATGTACCAACTGGTAACAGAACCTCTGTAGAAAATCCATACCAATAAGAACATCCCCTGGGAAATCTATACCTTCCACCAAACACAATCTATGACAACACTTTCGGATTTTCCTGCCATTACCAATAGATACATCAACATCCCACTCAGATGTAGCCTCGAAGAGCCGGCCTGAAACTCCTCGAAGACCACGTCCCTCATGATAAATTCTTTTTGGTGTCATTGTCTGCGAAGCACCCATTTTAAGCAGAGTAACTTCAGATCCAGTATCAATAAAAGCTGTAACAGCTACTCCTCCAACACAGATCTTCACTAGAGGTCTCCCACATGGTCCTTGAGCAGAAATCTCAGTAACCTCAGATATTGTCTGGACCGCAGCCTCTGTCAACTGTCGTTCTCCTTTGTAAGAAATCTGGTGGTCCTCGGAAACTGACCTTCCTTGGGCTCCTTTGATACCCAGAGGTGAGTGGAGCTCCTCCTCTCTGGCCATCCTGAAAGGGGCATTCTCTTCGTACATGACCTTCTCTTTGACATCCCCAGCAAATGATTGTCGATCGCTGATTTCTTTGGCGATATGCACGAGGCTGGTCACGAGAGATCTCTGCAACACCAGATCTTCGTGGTTCTGCAGGAAGTTTAGAAGGTTCATCATGGCTAGACACTCCTACTCTGGCATTCCATAACCGCTGTGAGGCTTCAACAAGTGACTGAAGTGAATCACCTTCCTTAAGAGCGAGAAGCTCTCTTAGCCAGCCTGGCAATCCTTGCAAAAATACCCTTCGAATTAACACCTCAGGGTTACCTATTGCTTCTCGGTGATCTCGATAGCCTTGATACACCATTCCCTCAAGTATTACATAAAAATCCAGAGGAGCCTGCCCTGCAAGCATACGCACTTCATACAGTAAAGTGAAAAAATCAGAGGCTGAGCACGTTCCTCTAAATTTTTGTCGTAGCTTTTGTTTAAACTCTACCCACGAAAAGATGTCATCAAAAATAGGTGAGTTGATTATCAACTCAGCCTGGCCTCTGCAATGTGCTCTTGCAGCCTGAATCAGAGCCTCATCAGTGGCAGGCTTGACTGCATTTTCAAGCTGTCTAATCCAGCCTTCGACTTCTTGGTTTCTGCGAAGTGGCTGAGAAGCTGGGGCTTCAGCTTTAAACTTCGAGATAGAATCTCGATCAGAAACTATTAGGTAAGTTGGCTGTGACGCCTGTTGACCAGGAGGCGTAAACAGTCTGCGGGGAGCAACTGTGGGCCTTACAGAAGATGAAGGGTCAACAGTAACCTGCGGGTGTGAGTCAGCCCGAATACTAAAATTCGCCGGAGTGAGCATTGGCGATGTGTCTCTTACAATTAACCGCCTGGTAGTTCTCGGAATAGCTCCTCTCACGGGTGACGTGTGAGGTGAAAGCGCAGTGGCACCCTGTGGTTCTGCAGCACTTGTAGTGGCACCAGAGTCTAACCTCAAAGTTAACCTTTCCAGTAAACCTTTTATTTCATCACGGTCGTTATCTTTCTCCCTCTCGAGCCGCTTTACCTGATTCGTTAACTCCTTAATCATCCCCCTCAACTCCGTAACCTCATCAACCAGAAGGATTTCATCATCAAGGTTGGGGCGAGATTCATCCTCAAGCTCAGGCGCAGGCTGAGACTTCTTCCTCCTTTCCCTAACCATCATAGAATATCAAACAAAGTCAAAGACAAACACAGACACAAAAATCAAACGTCACAACTGGAAACGACAGAATACACAAAAACGATATCACCATAAACTCGTAAACAAATAATACAAGAAAATAATATATGATAAGAGCTAAAGGTTTAAAGCTGGTAAATCACATTAAAACAACAAGCAAAACTCAAAGTAAACACAAAAAATTACGTACATACTGAACAATATCGTACTCTACACCAGTCTTCATTAACCTTTAACTATCATCATTGTATGCTTGGGCAAAATCTTAAAAACACTCAAGGACATCAGCACAAGAACAACTCCAGACGTCATCATTAATTAAAACACTCAATCAATCCCACCGATTAAGCCACCATTATCCGCTGTAGGGGTTGTCTGCGACTCTCCCCCCTAGTTTGCGGGGCCGTAGGAGCCAACGAGACCTAAGCCTCCGGCTTCCTGTTCCGGCACAAAGAAATTGTCATTTGACGTTTGTCTTGTGCGGTATTATGGTTGGTAGCGTCATTTCATGAACAAAGAAAAGATGAGCGAATAATCTTTTGCCCAAAGCACTCACAAGGAATATAGATAATTTAAAACAAAAATGTGTAAAACTGATAAAACGTAAAAGTGAAATCATACGAGTAAATTAAAGTTATTATTAAAATAGAAAGAGTTAAAGTAAATTAAATGAACTATAAAACTTTATCTGATATATTTAGTTGGAAAAAGCAAACAAAAGGCAAAACTCAATACCATTATTATTTAAAAAAGCGGGAACACAATGAAATAAAACCTCCGGTAAAAGTAAACACAAATACACGTAAAAAGGGGCAATCTTAAATAAAACAAATAAAAAACAATACCTGATAAAACTGCAGACTCACTGTAAGATCCATAGTTAAAAGAACAAATAAAAAAAAGCACAAATAAAAATGACAAAGCCTGAACGGCGGTTATCTGAGGGATAGCCGACCGCAGGTAATGAGCCGATGCCTGAGCGCAACTCAAGCA
>NC_061837.1:36903357-36905857 GCF_019202785.1 Penaeus chinensis
AACAATATATATTGTTACTATACTACATTACCATATTATATGCATGATATATATCTATATTATATATTATATATCTATATATATATTTTTATATATATATATATATAGGGATGGATATATAGATAGCTATGTACGTGTTGATTATCACTATATATAATATATATATTTTTATATATATATATATATATATATATATATTTTTTTATATTACACACACCCACTCACACACACTATTTTATGCATTATTCAACGATAATCAAGAAGGAGAGCGAACAGTTGAGTGTGTTCATTTGCATACATTCATATCAACCGGGTTTAGCTGAGCCCAACTCGGCCACTTCCCAAGACGGGAATTTTTCTTCTTCTTTTTTCGGCGCCCACAGAGGGGTAAAGATGTAGAAAATAGATCGCAGTTTCTGGTACAACAGCAGCGTAAATTTTTGCACAAAAGGATTTCGAAAGCTTTGCGTTTCTTTTCGGAATCAAAGGGAATATGAATTTTTTTTTTCTCTTTTGTTTTCTTTCTTTCAAAATTTTGTTGGGTTTGGGGTGCGAAGGTTTTAAGTAGCGATAAAGGAAAATTTTTTTGAAGATTCATGTAACTTTGAAAGCATGATGTGCCCGGGTTTAGTGCTTTTAAATTTAAAGCTTTTCGTACCAGATTACCAAAGGGGAAAAAAAGGGAAAGGGGTCCTTAAATTTTATAGGAACGGGAGTTTGACATGCATACCCGGAATGAATTGGAAATTTTAAAAAAAAAACCCTTTTTTTTCTCAAAGGGGGAAACGGGAAACATGAACTTTTTTTTTTTTTTTTTTTTCTTCTTTTGGTTTAAGAAGTGTATTTTTAAGATTTGCTCGAGAGTGCTTAATTAGAAACCTTTTAGTTAAATTTTTGTTTTAAATTTGGGGGTTTTTCCCCTTTGCGGTATAAACTCTGTCACAAAGGGGTTTCTCAGGTTTCTTTTTTTAAAATTTTATCTTCTTTTTCTAAGAATTTTTTGTATTTTTTTTTCCGGGGATGCTTTTTTTTTTGGTAGGATTTTAAACACTTTCGTAAAAAGGGTTTTTCTCTCATTTTTTCCATTTTAATACTCATGAAACTTTTTAAATTAGGTTTTTTAAAACTTTACATTTTTTTTTTTGGGGGGTGTTTTATTAAAACCCCCCCCAAAATTTTACCTTTTCCAGGGATTTCTTTCCAAACTTCCCCCCCCTCCCCCCCCCCCCTCTTCCTCCCTCTCCTCCCCTTCCTCCCTCTCTCCTCCCCCTCTTTTCCTTTCTTCCCCTTTCCTCTCTCCTTTCCCCTCCTCTCTTTTTTCTGGGTTTATTTTCCTTTTTGGGTTTGTCTTTTTTTTTTCAGCTTTGGGGGTTTCTCGGCCCCCCCCCCCAACCCCCCCTTCCTCTCCCCCCCCCCCCCCTTTCCCCCCCCCTCTCTCTCAACACCTCTTTTTTTTCCTTTCTCCTTTTTTCTCTCTCTCTCTCTCTCCCCTCTTTTCTCTCTCTTCTCTCTCCTCTCTCCTCTCTCTCTTCTCTTCTCTCTCTCTCTCTCTTTTCCCCTCTCTCCCCCTCTCTATTCTTTTTTCTCTCTCTCTTTCTCTCTCTCCTTTTCTCTCTTTCTCTCTCTTTTTACTCTCTTTTTTTCTCTCTTCCCCTTTTCTCTCTCTCTTCTTTTTCTTCTCTCTTCTCTTTTCTCCTTTTCTCTCTCTTCTCCATTTTTCTCTCTCTTTTTCTCTCTCTTTTTCTCTCTCTCTCCCCTCTCTCTTTTTTCTCTCTCTCTCTTCTCTCTCTCTCTCTCTCTCTCTCTCTCTCTCTCTCTCTCTCTCTCTCTCTCTCTCTCTCTCTCTCTCTCTCTCTCTCTCTCTCTCTCTCTCTCTCTCTCTCTCTCTCTCTCTCTCTCTCCTCTCTCTCTCTCTCTCTCTCTCTCTCTCTCTCTCTCTCTTTCCTCTCTCTCTCCCTCTCTCTCTCTC
Organism: Penaeus chinensis; assembly: GCF_019202785.1. Taxonomy (NCBI): domain Eukaryota; kingdom Metazoa; phylum Arthropoda; class Malacostraca; order Decapoda; family Penaeidae; genus Penaeus; species Penaeus chinensis. The sequence goes on from NC_061837.1 coordinate 36,905,327, forward strand.
TCTCTCTCTCTTTCTCTCTCTCTCTCTCTCTCTCTCTCTCTCCCTCTCTCTCTCTCTCTCTCTCTCTCTCTCTCTCTCTCTCTCTCTCTCTCTCTATCTATCTATCTATCTCTCTCACACACATACACACATAATTAATTCTTCCTCTCTCTTTCATCTCGCCTCTCGCTTTTTGACATATGGTCTTTGAAACCGAAGAAAGATTTGTTTATTTTTTTATATTATTTCTATTTTCATAATTTATTTTTTCATAATAACAGAAACGATAATAATGATGACAATAATAATGAAAATGATAATATAAAAAACAACAATAACAAAACAACAACAATGATAATAATAATAATAATAATAATAATGATAATAATTGGGAAAATAATAATAACAATGCTGATAATAATATTAATAATAATAATAATAATGATAATGATAATGATAATAATAATCATGATAATAATAATAACGATGATGATGACGATGGTAATAATAATAATGATAATAATAATAATAATGATACTACTACTACTATTA
>NC_061837.1:36935857-36940857 GCF_019202785.1 Penaeus chinensis
TAACTGTTTTCATGCTGGTAACTGAGATCAATGTTCCATTTATTATTTGAGTATTGAATTTCCGTACTTCTCTCTTCTTTTTATTTATAGTCTTTGTTAGTTCAGCTAATTCTATTTTGTCCATGTTTGACGATACTTAAATTACCAAAGGTTCATCAACGTGGGCGGCCTCTTTTTAACTGGTGATCGCCACCGTAACCAGAGGCTCCTTCGCCTCCGGGAAATGAGGGCCGTTGCTCTGTTTGTGTAGTCATGGTTTTTGATTGAGAGATAGACAGCCGAGTTATGCCCTACCTACTGGCCTAGGTGTATCTTGGTGGGAGGGGGAGTAGTTTAGCCGAGATGCCATTGATAAACCTCTCCAGCACGGTTGGCCTTGTCTAGTGTGGACTTACGAGCAGCCACACAGGGGCCTGCTCACTACACCAGTATATAATCCCGTGAGCATGGGCTTGAGTATCAGAAGTGTATATATGTGTGATTATATTTTATGTTTCGTGCACATGCACATGAAAACATACACCTTTACATATGCTCTAATGCATATGATATACATACATACTCCTACATTATACGCAACTACACACATGCACATGCATACCCATGTATAGACATATACGCACGTCATATGTGCATACGCACCCACATAGATGCGAACACATACATGCGCTCATATCTTGTATACACCCTTATGACATACAAATATATCCATATACATGCTGACGCACACGTGCATGCGCACATACGCTTATGAGTACACATTAGTGTATATATATATACATATATATATATATATATATATATATATATATGTGTATATATACATATATATATATATATATATATATATATATATATATATATGTATATACCTGTACATGCACATATATTTATAAACACATATACATATATACATACACATGCACATACAAACATACCTATATACATACATACATATATATATATATATATATATATATATATATATACATACATATCCATATATACACATACACACACATACATATCCATATATACACATACACACACATACATATCCATATATACACATACACACACATACATATCCATATATACACATACACACACATACATATCCATATATACACATACACACACATTAATGCACAAACCTATACATGCACATATATACACTCATACTTATCCATATATATACACACATACACATACATACACACGTATACATACATATACACACATATACGCATATATATACTCACACCTACATATCTACATACATATACATATACATATACTTACATATATATACACACATATGAATATATACACATACGCACAGATATACATATCTACGTATAAATTGCTTCCCTTGCATACACACCACATGTACACGTACACATAAACTCGCAGACACCTGCGCATTTCCGTGCGTACGCACTCATACTCGTGAACAAACGTTTGAACAGTGTCTGCATGAGCGCACACACGCACTCCATTATAATGAGCTCATGCATTATAATGTGCAAAAATTGTAGGCTTGCAGCAGAGGGGTTGAGGGGAAGAGGAGGGGGAATGTGGGAGAGGAGGATTTAGGACGATGCTGGAATGGGAAAGGATGGGGTCTGGGGTTATATGAAGTTAGAAAGGTGATTTTGTATCTGGCAGTTTTTCGGAGAGGTGTAAATCCCTTAGGGGTTGCCAAGCCTACCGGCCTGCGCCCTCGGGGTCATCGTCTGGCACTTAATTAAGGTGCCATCGCTTGAATTACGCTTCCTTAATGCACAGTTTATCTGGCGGATCTTCTGTCGAGTGGCTGAGTATACTTGTCGGTTTACCTGATTTTGTGGTGTACTGTACTTACATACTGGCGGTTTGGCTGTTCCTTAGCGAATCTACTTAAGGGAAAACTGTAGTACGTGCGATATGGCAGTCTCGATAAGCATTAGGACCTTATGAACTTATTTAGCACGGTAATGGAACATAGCATTCCTAGTTGACACTTTCTGACATCCCAATTAGTTTACAAGGTCCACGTATGCATGGTTCAGTGTCAAATTTTGTAGACTTGTGAGGCGTATGGATGAATCATTATTTCTATTTTGGTTGGAATATAAGCTCTATATATTCGTGAATCTTTTTCTCATATATAGCACTATTACAGATCACTTCTAACTCGTAATTTTTAGCACTTATTACCACTGACCTAACCACGACACCTCTCTTACTCATTGCCATATACTCATCCATATATATATATATATATATATATATATATATATATATATACATACACATAAACATATACATACATACATACACATATCTGTGTGTGTGAAGGGAAGAACAAGAAAACGCACGATTTAGCCCGGGGCTGAAGAAACATCAAGCCCTGAGGAAGCAGTACAGAGAAAAAACTACTACGTGTGTTTACTTGTTCCTTTTCTTTTAAGTACAGTGTGCGTGTTTGTAAAAGTGTGTGCGTGTGTGCGTGAATGTGTGTCTGTGTGCGTCCTGTGTCTGTGTAGGTAGGAGTGTATATCAATGCATTTCGAAAGTGAACTTTTCCTTTCCTTTTTATCATAGTTTAGCATCTAAAATTTCCAAAACTTTTTATCTGGAGTAATAATACGAAGATACGAGTTACTTTAAGCCGAATTCTTACAAAACTTTTCTTACTTTCGACCCAAAGAAAAGTTGGGAGCTTAACCTTACAAAAATAAGAACGGTAAGTTATTTTTCGTTTCGTTCGAAAAATATTTAAAAAACGTGAAGATTTGTTTTTCCTCTCTCTTTCATTTTCTTTCTTTCTTCTTCTCTTCTCTATCCCCTATATTTTCTCTCTCTCTGTCTCTCTATTTCTCTATTGTTATTTCTTTTTCTCTATCCAAATTAAATCAAAGTAACTAGTTTTCGTAAACCAAATCATATCTTGGGGTTTACAGTGAGATTATAAACTTTCTGAAGCTTACCGTTATTATTATTTCATTAAAGTGACGTAATAATAATATTGATAATAATGACAATAATACCAACAGTAATAATAATGATAAAAATAAGAATGATAATTATTAAAATAACAACAATGATAATAGCAATGATAGCAAAATAAGTCTTCCATCACGGGGAAGACAAAAGGTAATTTTAGATTTAAACACTGTCTTCCTTTTACCAAGCAGAATTGTATCTTATAAACAAGAGCCAAAGTAGTTGCCATACTTGTATCTACAAGCTGATAATAGAAATGTAAATGCCACTTCCTGGGGCCGGATTCTCTAGCGCACTTAAGACGGTAAAATCGCTGGTAACTGCAGTTATGATCGTAAATAGACAGCAGTGGTATGCACTTACAATTTACCATCAGAGTTACTATGGTAAGTTCTAACAATGGTCTAAGCACTGGTAAGTCCACTGGTAACTTAAGGGAAAACGATGTCATCACGTGGAATCTCGACCAAATATCATTGATTAAACAAAGGTTTTGGTTTGTTTTGATAACTGTTATTATTACAATGTATTGATAAGTACATACCACAAGGTCATGGCGTAAAAATGCAATTTTCACATATAACGAGCATGGATACTGTCCGCACAAATTATAGTCTACCTATAATTTTACGAGGCTACATTAGAATATATATATATATATTTTTTTTTTTTAGAGTCGGTAGACTTCTTTAACACCATTATTTCACATTTAAAAGAAAAAGCTTATTGATACAAAGACTGGCAATTCCACTTTTAAACGACCTTAGCAGCTTGTATCTGTCGGCACTGTGGCAAAGGACAACAAACACCAACCCATAAAAGGCGTTGAATAAAACAACAATATATGTTTGATTCCATTCCTTAAATACAAATTGTGTTTTTATTGGTTGTTCAATTGACGGTGAATAATTTGTTATTAATTCAGCTACGAGTATGGGAGTGTTTGTACTTGTTCCTATTCTAATAACAACAAGGCAGGGACGTATTTTAACATCCCGCACGATGGATGTAATCAAACAAATTTTCTTTTACAAATTTTCTTTCTATACTTAGGCGGTGCTTTTGCTGTATCCATAATTCAAAAATCTAGTCGATGCGTGTCTGCATGTCACATGATTGGCAGGAGCTTTATTAGTTGTTCAAGGCTTTCCCTGATTGGTGAGATTGCTTTACTAGAGCCTTCTGTTGGCTTCTCATCAAATATACTGATTCTAGCAAATGGAGAGAAATTATAGATGATCTTAGATACTTCAGCTCTTGCAGACAACTCTATTGTGACGATGATAATGATAATAATGCAACTACTATTCCAAATAATGATAATAATAATGATACTACTACTACTACTAACTGATAATGATGATAATTATAATGATACTTATAATATGATAATACTATTATTATTATTATTATTATTATAATTATTATTATTAAGAGTATAATGATAACAATAACACTACTAACAATAACTTTGATAGCCATAATAATTATAATGAAACAATGAGAACATGGTTATTGTTATTATTATCATTATCAATACTATCGTTATAGTGATTCTTATCATCATCAGTGCTATGATTCTTTATTATTTCTTTGCTTCTATTATCGTAATACGAAAGACATAATCAACAAGAATTCAGTCAACAGCAGTAGGAACAGCAAGAGGAATGATAACTGCAGGACCGTTAACAGCCAAAAGTATATTATCTTACGATGTAGAAAGAGCTAAACTGTAATCAATTTAACAGAGAAACCGACGCGCGTTCCAGTGTTATTTTTTACGAGCAAAACTACTTTCCCGGCGTTTATAGCACTTTAGAAGATTATTAACGACTGCTTAATGGATGCAGCTGTGATTAACAAGGGTTATGAGGATAATTTAGCCGAATTAAGAGTAATCAGGGCGGATTTGCCAGTGACTAGAATGAATCTGTAATGTTTGGTTTCCTAATGGATGTTGTAGAGAAGATGATTCGTTCTTTGTCATAGTGAAAGTAACTGTTTGAAGCTAA
>NC_061837.1:37045857-37048357 GCF_019202785.1 Penaeus chinensis
CAAGGAAAATAACGGTTTATAGTTTCATGCAATAACAATTTATTTTTGTTGGAGATTAATATTATTTACCTCGAGACTCGTGTTTGCAGAAGAGTTGCCAAAGAAGACTTTTTTTTTTTTTTTTCCTAATTCACATGATTGCTTATTACACGATTAAACGCAACAGACTTTAACTTATGAATAAAAAATCGACATTAACATATATCTTTATTTTACCCATCAATATCCTTATGACTATTATTGTTTTCGCCGTTGGCTTATTATCATTATCATTATGGTTATTATTATCATTATTATTATTATTATTATTATTATTATTATTATTATTTTCCTTATTGATATTATTATTATTAACATTATGGTGATGATGATGGTGATTATTATCTTTATTATCATTATCATTAATATTATTACTACTACTACTACTATTATTATTACTATTATTATTATTATTATTATCATCATCATTATTATTATCATTAGCAGTAGTAGTAGTCATATTACTATTAACATTATCATTGTTATTATTATTATTATCATAGTTGCTATTGCTTTTACAGCTTTTACTGACGTTTTTATTATCATAATAATTATTACTATGTCTCACATTTTGTTTTCATTTTCTCGGTAATCGATGAGTCTATTTTAAGGAAACCTTTTAAAGCTTTGAGGAAATAAACATGCCATGTTAACAACTCGAATATCTTTTCAACTTTTGACACATAAACAATTCCTTTCAATTTCAAATGGGGGACTAGCAAGTCTTATCAGTCTAATCAGCATTCGATGAATAATTGAGAATGATTATTATTATATATACACACATACACACACGTGCGTGCGCGCGCACACACACACACACACACACACACACACACACACATACACACACACACACACACACACAGAGACACCTACATACATATTTTCATACACACACCAAGCATGCAAACTCGCATAAAAAAACTTTCCTTATGTATTTACACCCACACTCATTCCTTCACAAATACACACGTCTGTATGCACCCTATGGTGTATATATATCTATATGTTTTGTCTTTTATACTTATGTATTTTTTTTGTCTTTTTGTTTTAAATGTGTTTCAAATTTTAAATTTCTACCCTCAGGCCCGAGAACACGAGTTTGCATTTCTAAAAAAAAATGTCTATTGAATTTATTGCCTTTTAAAGTATATGGACAACTCACCAAGAAAAAACAATGTAAGAGAAAATAGAAGGCCAAAAATAACAACCGAATTGTCTTATTACTTATTAAACGTAGAACTGGGGGGGGGGGGGATCTGAGGAAAAACATGTCACGGCACCATTTTGTTTTCGAGGCGAAAAAGACAAAAGATGGCAAAACATACCTTAAGAACGACCAGTTGAATTTTCCTTATATGGAAAACGTTTTCAACAAAAAAAAGGAAGAAAATTAGTGATTTTTAAGAGTGGCGTCCCAGTCCCCTTTTCCATATCATGATTTTGAAAACAAACCTCCACAAATTACGAATGCAAAAAGAATGCGAAATAGGTGTCAGAGAAGCAAAATATAAAATTGACTACAGCAGAGAGAGAGAAAATAACTAGGATAGAAGGAGAGAGGAGAGGGAGATCGCAAAAAACATCGGAACGAAAAGAAATCTACTTCGCTTTCCAGATAGAATGAGGATTCTTTATTTTCCGAATAAGCAAGGTACAAAATGTAACGTGTAAAAAAAATGTGTACTTAAACGGATGGTTTGCTAAGTGTAACACATATTTCAGTAAGCCGATTGTGTGTTATGATAGTCTGCACTTCTGTGCTGAAAATGAAATATATCTAATTTCCGTCCCTCTGCCCTCTCTCTTTCTCACACACTCTTAGCAAAATGTAAAGTTACAAACATACAGATCAATACTCACACACACACACACACACACACACACACACACACACACACACACACACACACACACACACACACACACACAAACACAAACACAAACACAAACAAAAATTGGTTGCGAAGGCTGAAAACCTGCGCTGTGTACTTTCTACGTTGTTTTAAGCAGAAATTGGCATGTGCAGATACCTGCGCACAATATTTCTACACACGCACACAAACAAGAAACGAACAAAACACACGCACGCACACATTTACATTCATAAATAAATACACAGATGAAAACATACACACCCATTCCATCAGGTTTTAATGTGTTTCACACTTGGTTCCGTTATGACTGACTTCCCAAGTGGTGAATCTCGCACGCTGTCGCCAGGATCAAGGTAGGCAAAGCGGAGACCCATTGATTGACCTGCTCGGGTATAATTGTAATTGTGACTAAGATAAGCGCATGGGAAACGCACACGCACACAGATCTTTCCAGTGCCTACTATGGGAACTAATGCTTTAGTTGATAATATTTCGGAAATCATTTTTTTGCGGAATATTATATTATGATGATGATGATTGTAATGATAATAAAAAGAGCAATATTAATAATAACATTAATA
>NC_061837.1:37080857-37083357 GCF_019202785.1 Penaeus chinensis
GGTTACATGCATTGTGGCGAGACGAACGCCACCCTGGTACACTACTTACAGAATTGTGAACACATACAATTCCTGAGACAGGGACTGCCCATAACAGCCGCCGTGCTGGTAAAGAGATTAGTGCGTTATGATTACACCATGGCCTGCTGGCAATCCCGCCGCCATGGTAAGCACCGAAAGTCAGAGAACAAAATGAGACAGCCATAAAATGCTGATACAGGCCGGGCCATATATGGAAGGCCCGGGCGAAGCTAGATCTTCGCAAATCTCAAAGTAAGTAAGATGGAAGTACAAGTGCTTAGTCACCAAGGAGTTGGTTATTAGTCCTACGTATCTCACCTGTTTACCCTTTTCCTCGACTTTTGGAGAGGATCTTTTGCATTATTTCACTGTCTTAAATGTTTCGAGATTTTAATAACAATTTAATAATCAAAACATTAATAACAATAATAACAGTATCGATGTTAACTGTATTAAAAGAAAAACACATTTCTGGGAAATCAGGATCGGTCACTCGTGCTACTGATAGACTCCATGCCGGCTGAGCACATGTGGAGCCATCTTTATGTAACCGCATTCACACACACACACACACAAAAAAAAAAAAAAAAAAAAATAATAATAATAATATGATTTAAGAATCTTTAAATCCGCCCTCTTTCAAGTGCAAATTCTCTGAGGATGAGTACCAGGTTTTTAGCCATAGGACTGATGGCTACCTCCCCCAGTCAACATAGTAACCCCTACGAGACTCACCAGCGTTTGCCTGTTGAAGTCAATTGTCTATGAGGGATATCAATCAGTTGTCACTAATCCTAAACAAGAGGTCAAACAAAGAGTATGTTTGTTTGTTTGTATGTATGTATGTATGTATGTATGTATGTATGTATGTATATAAAGAATCACCAATCGAAGCAGAAATACTAATGCAAGAGATTCACGTGCGACAACGCCCATATATTATATTTCTGAATGTGTATGTGTTATATATGTAATTATGTAGAAATATGTGCATTCTTATATAAAACTGGTTTAATATATCAACTGCATGATTTGTTTCCTTTCCTTGTAAGGAAAATTTGAATAATTGCTTAAATTTAGTGAATTATAATACGACAATTATATAAAACCCATTGTTAATTACACAGAAATATGAATTACTTCCTTTATTTGGCAATTTAGGTACTGATACCAAGATAATGATGCCATATTATCGACAAATAATGCACAGATATTTTTTTTCGATATTCTGCAACATAAATCTTAGTTTATTCTTTGATAGTTATTAGAAATTATTAATTTAAGGAAGATAAAAGTATAGAACGGAATAGAAAATAGTGTAAAAGCATTTTGTGCCAATTTCACAAGTCCGCATACAGAAATAGCACGGAAACGGTGTAATAATACGAGAGAAATGGCCATCAGAAAATTGTGCGAACAAGCCGTTTCGGATCCACCTCACAGCGCGCATTCGAATCATTTGTGATTCAGTTGAATACAAAACTTGGCTCGTTTCTCTACCCTGCCTTTCCTTAAAATTGAATCTACGAATGTCGGATTTTTTATTCCTTCCCCTCTTCTCTTTAGTTGAAAAAAAACGAAACTGGCAAGAAAAGAAAGAAAAAAAAAAGAAAAAAGAAAAAAAAAAAAAGTTACCTGATAATTTAGACAAATTCTATAGATTTGATTCGTGGACGAATAAGAGAACTATGAAATATATGCATTGTAATCTCATCCGTTAATGTAATGAATATAGAATAAGTGGATAGCAATAATAATTATGATATTGATGATAATAGTAACAATAATAATAGTAATGCTAATCAAATAATAATAACAGCAATAATAATAGTAGTAATAATAGTTATAATAATGTAATGAATATAAAATAAGTGGATAGCTATAATAATTATGATATTGATGATAATAGTAACAATAATAATAGTAATGCTAATCAAATAATGATAACAGCAATAATAATAGTAGTAATAATAGTTATAATAATAATAATAATAATAAAATATTAATAGTAATAGTAATAATGACAATAATAATAATAATATTAATGAAAATAATATATTAATAATAATGATATAAAAATATTAATAATAATAATATAAAAAATAGTTATATTAATATAAAATAATAATATTAATAATAATAACAATAATAACAATAATGATAATAATAATAATTCTTATTATTATTATCATTATTATTATTATTATTTTCATTATTATTATTATTATTATTATTATTATTATCATTATGATTAATATTTTATATTGATATTATTATTCTTTTTATATTATCATTATTAATATTTTTATAATATTATTATTAATATATTATTATTATTATTATTATTATTATTATTATTATTATTATTGTTAATATTATTATTACTATTACCATTATTATCATCATCAATACTATTCTTCTTCATCTTCTTAGTATTATTATTACTTATTGTTAATATACTTATTTGTTGTTATAATTT
>NC_061837.1:37093357-37095857 GCF_019202785.1 Penaeus chinensis
CTCTGTTACCCTCATAATTCACAGTAAGCAAATATAAAATGTCACAAAACAGTTCTCAAATAAGTAAAAATAAAATGAATACCGAAATGATAAATTGCAAGAATATACATCGTGGGTGGTGTACAAGTAATGCATAGTGGAGTGAAGCATATTTTATTTGTGTATAACGATAAAAAAATCATATCCACCTCTTTGTGCACTCACGCGGTTATATATATACCTGTAAATACGTACATCCATATATAAACAAGAAGATAGATAGGAGCATACTGACATATGAGAGTTTATATACATACATATGTGTATATATACATATATATATACATATATACATAATATAACAATAGTAATAATATTTATAATAAGAAAAACAATAATAATAGTAATACAATTATAATAATAAGGATAATGATGATGAGAATGAGAATAATGATAATGATGGTTATGATTATGAATATAAATATGATTCTGATTATTAATTTGATGATGATGGTGATAATGATAACAATTATAGGAAAATTTATAACGATAATGATGATCATTATAATCATAAAAATAAGAAAATGATATTTATGATAAATTATAATAATTATAATGATCATGATGATAATAATGATAATGGCGATAATAATAATGATAATGATAATGATAATGATAATAATAATGATAATAATAATAAGGATAATAATAATATAATGATAATGATAATGATAATAATAACAAAAATAATAATGATAATAATAATAATAATAATAATAATAATAATAATAATAATAATGATAATAATAATAATAATAATAAAAATAATAATAATAATAATGATAATAATAATTATTATAATGATATTAATCCTACTGGTAATAATAACAATAACAACAATAATAATGATAATAGTAATAATAATATAATAATAATAATAATAATAATAATAATAATAATAATAATAATAATAATGATAATGATAATATATAAATATATCTAGATATGTAATCTATATTCCATACATGGACGCCACCGATGATTAAATTATTCATACGTCCGGCTGGGCTCACCGGCAGCAAGACATCATGAATCCCCAGTCTGCCTCCTTACCTCGACCTATCCGTTACATTCTTCATCGGTTCATGTGACGTGGATCCGGCATAGCAAACATGACAATTCTCGATATTTGTTATTCATTATAAATTAGCTAAGATAGTATGTTAAATAAAATGAAATAGACTGTATATTTCTTAAGAAGTGATCACATAACTATATGTACAAAATCTTACATATATATCTTCGTGCATTTAAATTGGGATTTTAATGATAAACGTTGTATCACTGATTGATATTTAAAAAAAATGAAAGAATTTTACTTCGATCACCAAATATACATATACGTAAAGGCAAGACATATTTGAATATATACTCACATGCACACACTCCCTCACTTATTCATGAATAGGACAGTAATATATAAACCCACACAAATACAAGTCACATACGTCCTGTTTACAGCCATATCTCATCCGGGTCACATAAGGTCACCGCTCGAAGTGGTTTTGCTATCTCCATCCTACATTGCACAGGAATATGGGAATATAGTTAGGTGATGATCTGGTATGGCGTCATAAACTTTCTCGCTAGGAAGCTCATGTCACAAACGCACCAACACGAAAGAGAGAGAGAGAAAGAGAAAGAAAGAGAGAAGGAGAGAGATGGGGGAGGGAGAGAGAGAGGGGGAGGGAGGGAGGGAGGGAGGGAGGGAGGGAGGGAGGGAGGGAGGGAGGGAGAGAGAGAGAGAGAGAGAGAGAGAGAGAGAGAGAGAGAGAGAGAGAGAGAGAGAGAGAGAGAGAGAGAGAGAGAGAGAGAGAGAGAGAGAGAGAGAGAAATTTACAACTACACATAAAAATGTATAAGCATAAGCAAACACCAACACGTAGACATCGATCCTCTCGTCGTTAGACCAAAGATCTCAGGGGATCAGAAAGTATCATTTTGATAGACAGCTTTGATAATTAAGCAGAGCTGAGGTCCAGGGGCCTTGACCTGGTAGTAGTAATACTGCATTAGCTGTATAGCATTTTCTTGAATATCTCATCCATAAACTAAACTCCTCGTCCAACATATAGGGTACGATAAACTAAATATTTTTGCCGTTCGAAACCCCGGGGAATTTTAACGTTCAAGATATGTTTTGATCTCGTCCATCTCGCCCGTTTCTGCATCCGGGCGAGCAGGACGGACTTGTCCAGGAGAAGACGTCACAATAGCATTTGTTTGTAAACAGTTGCACACAATCATTAGGTATTGTTAGGTAATTGTATGTCTCTTTATTTCTGTTATTGAAAGTTATTTTTGTATTGGTTAGTTGCAGATAAGTTACCTATGCACGAGGGTAATTACAAACCGTGTGTTAAATAATGAGCGAAAAATAATAACACTAGTGTAATGAAGTGGTAAATGTTAACATGGTCGCGTCGTCCTGCTTGCCCTAGTAAGTTATGGCCGAAGCAGC
>NC_061837.1:37105857-37108357 GCF_019202785.1 Penaeus chinensis
ACCTTTAAGAAAGATTTTATATTTTAGATAATGGCTGTCGAAATCTCGTAATATAAGACCTATTACCTGACTGACTCGCCACTCAAGAGTTCGAACTGCTCGAGACGCAAAGAGGAAAAGTCAGGAAACACTAATTATAATGGTTTTATCAACCTATTTCATATATCATGGCTTGGCAGCAACACGTGTAGTGTGTGTGGGTTGGGATCATCTCTAGCGTGTTTTCAGCCCCGCCCACTGGGTTACCCAGGTTCGGATCACGATTCGGGACCAGGTGTCAAGGGCGTCGAGGGGACAGGTAGAGTATTGTGGTAGAGGAAAGGGAGTAGGTGCGAGGACCTAAGTTTAAGAAAAAAAGAACGAAAAAAAATAAACGTAAGCCGAAATTTAAATGAATAAGAAATTTTCGAAGGAATAGGAAAATAGAAAACGAGGAGATTAGTATGCGAGAAGAAATGGATAGAAAAGAACGAAGATTACTCAGTAAAAAAAGGAATTAGGAAATATCAATGAAAGGAATGGACGAGAAAGGAATACGAGAGAAAAAATAAGGAAAAAAAGTAGAAAACGAGCATGGAAGAAAAAACGTTAAATTAGAAAAGTAAGGAGAAAAAATGAGGAAAGATGAAGGAAAGAAGTGAAACGAAGAAGGAATGAGAGAGAAGAAAAGGTGGGAGAAGGAACAAAGGTAAAAGGGAAACTAGAGAAAAAAGCGCAGGGGAGACGAAGGGAAGAAAAGATAAAGCCACACACACACACACACACACACACACACACACTACACACACACACACACACACACACACACACACACACACACACATATATATATATATATCACATCACATTTGACAGATAGATGTATGCATGTGGGTGTATGTGTGTGTATGTATACATATATATGTATACATGATATATATATATATATATGTATATATATATATATATATATATATATATATATATATATTTATAGATATATATATATATATATATATATATATATATATATATATATATATATATGAGTATATATATAGATAGATAGATAGAAATATATATATATATATATATATATATATATATATATATATATATATATATATATATATATATATTAATAGAGCCACATCGGGAATCACAATGATACTGGTAACGATGGATTTTTCTCTCACTTTTATTTCTATATGTGAAAATTAATGAGCGTAAACCTCGCTGTAACCCGCAATCTGCGCCTGATAGCAGGGAGGGCAAGAAATAAAACAGGGAAATTGTTGGGTAAAATATGATCGAAAATGAAATATACGAGAATTGTCGGGTAATCTATTACAAGGGGCTGTGGTGAGTGTAATTCCCCAGAGGACGGCTGCTTCCAACTCCTGCACTGAAAGATAAATATTTGTAATGAATACGGATAAAAAGTTGAGCGTATTGCAATGACTGTTTCATGTTATTAAATTCCAGAGACCACTTGGGTTGCAGGTAGGGGTCAGACAACTTGATTTCTGCCATCGTTTATTACATACCATAAGATATGAAGATGTTGCTAGTTGAATTCCAACTCTGTGAAATCTCTCAGTGTACTGTACATGTGTGTTATGGATACAAGATAGTACTCATCAAAAGAACCACGTTGGTCTGGATATGAGTTTTTTTTTTTTTTTTTTTTTTTTTTTTTTTTTTTTTTTTTTCTCTCTTTTAATGATTACAGTTACCAGTAAGTGTATTTGCGTCTGCTCTCGTTGACCCCGACTCCCACGTCTTGTAGTTGATATACTCGTGGGTTCTGAATGTCGAGCCTGTGATATGTTGAAGGCAGGAAGGCTTGATGGACAGTGCAAACTTCAGTCGCATTGCTATTCACGCCCACAAGATCTACTCAAGACCTTCCCCATGAAATCATAACCAGGAACAGCGAAAAAGCATAATTAAATTACAAGCATTCACAAACAAAGAAATGTCAAAAAATATATTTTGTATTTTTGCGTTTAAGCTTAGAGTGATTGGGTGATTATTCTTCGCCCAGAAGTGCATCGGCGTACTTTTCGTGTAAAAATGAAAATCTGTATAGTTATCATTTCTTTAAGGGGAAACTATAGAAAATCAATTGAATCATCTAAGTGATTTGGAAGTAAAGTTGGCTTAAAAATCTCTAGCCTGTTGCAAGAAGCCATCTTATCCGGGCAAAAGTTGTGAAAAAAAATATTTCTCAGGCAGGTTTAAAGAATGACACGGCACTTCTGCAATAGCGATTTGTTTTCTGTGAAGCCGCTGCCATCCTAAATACTAATGATTATTTCTTTCGGGTTCCACTATCTGGTTATTTTTATTGAATGTGCAGTTGCAAATATTGTAAATGCTTACGGTGGCATGATGGAAATTCCTTTACTTTTATTGGCGTATTTATTTCTGCATGATTTAATATGATTTGTGATATTAAAGGTTTTGCGTATATCACTGCAAAATATCACACACACACACGCACACACACACACACACA
>NC_061837.1:37115857-37120857 GCF_019202785.1 Penaeus chinensis
TATTCCGGGGGTCGAATAAACATAGTTCTATGAATATAAAATAATTAGAAAAAAAAAAAGACAAATAAAAATAAATGATCTCCCAATAGAGTTGAATACAGTGTTCGATCTAAATTGTCCTTTACCCTCACAACAATGAGAGGTTTTAGGACCCTTGTGTTCTGGTGCATATGAAGGCCTTTAGCAAACCCTGTTCACTAAGGGAATTGGCTGCTAGAGTAAGGATGCTTCAACCACCCCAGAGGCAAAAGTTAACGTGAAATACCCAGAATTTTCCTACTCAAAAAGATAGATAGATAGATAGAAAGTAAATAAATATAGATTGGGAATATAAGCTTTCACGAGGCAAGCTTGTCTTTAAAGTTTTAGTTGTGAAATTATCGTTAAACACATCTGACCATGTGGAGTCATCCACTTTAAAGTCATCCACTTTGAAGTCATCCACTTTCACTTGTATTTCAATCTTGGTAATTGTTACAGTGGATTCTATCCACTTTTACTCGATGCGATGGTCAATGAAAAAAAAGAGTATTTTTTCCAAACTGAGGAGGGAGGGTTTAACCAGCTGGTAAAGAAAAAAAAAATGGATTGCATTATATAATACCTGCCTATTGAAAAGTAACAAATAACGGACTATAGGGATAGTTGCAGTTCAGGTGAATTGGAAAAATACATTTGCATGGGATTGTAACAAACTATAGGTAGCATTCATGTTCGGCGTTTCGTTTTTAACAGCTCATGGTCGCATTTCAAACGTCGATCCTTTCGTCGAATCCAATTTCCTTTATGCCAGAGAGATCAGATTTGCAACCTGACATGCACGCGTGAGCAAATGCAGCAACAGATTAATTGAAATCGACGAGACGAAGCAACAGCGCCGCATAAGAAAATATAAAAAGATGACCACGAAAACCATCCAATAAGTCAGATGAATAACCTACTAAAAAGCATTTTAAACGCCCAGGGATGAAGCAGCAGCGCGGCAGTAAAACTAGCTGGACTGCCGCTAAGGTGAAGATGCGCACCAGAGGGAAGCCCGTAACAGGCTGCCCGCTCCCTGGGGCTCGCAAGAACATCACTCTCTCTCTCTCTCTCTCTCTCTCTCTCTCTCTCTCTCTCTCTCTCTCTCTCTCTCTCTCTCTCTCTCTCTCTCTCTCTCTCTCTCTCTCTCTCTCTCTCTCTTTTTCTCGCCCCCCCCCCCCTCGATCTCTCTCTTACTTATTTGTTTGTTTATGTATTTATTCATTTTTGGTTGGGGTAATTCATATAATTATTATTATTTTTTAATGGCTACCCTACGTAAGTTGAGGACATCAGTGACCTTCAAACCTGATATTTAAAGGTATAGAGAGTCATATTGGTCCGTCTGTATGTACGCTGCAGCTCTCAGTAAAATTCCAGAAGTCATTCTTTTATTTTTTCAATTTTTTTCTTTTGGTTAATCTTTATTAAAAAGGAAGAACTATACAGGGAATTTACAATTATAATAAAAAAAAAACAACTGTCATGACCTAAACAACATATTCTATACTTACAATAAATTTATATTTTAAAATAAGTGCTGCGTTGGAATCCATTTAAGTGATAATTCAAAGTAATTTCTATAAGTATTCACATAGACACGCGTAAGTTTACATCTACGCACACACACATCTAAAGGAACATGTACACATAAAATCAGACACTCGCATACACACGCATGCAGTCATACATTTACACCTACACATTCAGATATATGTACACATTCATACCATGTGCAAAAGGGATGAAAATAAAACTCAAATCAGAACCACAGAATGCCAGAAGGGCTATGAATGATTCAAATGAGCTTAAAAGGCTTTGGAGTTTATCAATAAAGGTCACCTCAAGGACCTGGTAAAAATGTTAGAATTGTTAAACTGAAACATGGATATTACATCACACGGACGAAGATGGAGCGGTAAAAAAAAAATAATAAGTAAGCAATAAAATACTGTAGATCTTAGAATCGGAATGTTACCAAATCGAATAAATCGTCAAAAGAAATTGCAAAATGTAATTTTTTTTCTTATTTTGTAAACGATCATTACAAATTAATGATTTGTTTTTTTGGAAAATGTGAATAGAATTATCAAAATGTATAAAGAAAACAATAAGAACAAAACAGATTCAAAATGCATAAATAGCTAAATACACAAACAACTAATGTTAAAAATACTAGTGGCAGTTGCAAGTATCATGTTATCCATAAACCATGTGAATCGTTGTTATGAAATACGTGAATATCAAAAGTCCTTTATTGAAATTATACTCGTACCGTGGAGAGGCGCAAATAAACGTAAAAAAAAAAAAAAAAAAAAAGATAAACAGCCCAAATAAAAACAGAAATAAAAGAAATGCGGCGGTGGGTAGTCCTCGGCCTGTCCTCGACATTCCCTTTGGACTACAACAGGATGCGTTGCAGGATAGCAATAGAATGGAAGAAGGGCAGGATAGGGTTAAAGCTAAATAAAATAGAACAAGCGAGCAAAATGAGTAAAGAAGAAAAAAGAAAAACATTGCGTCGATGTAGAGGGGAGTGAAAAAGCGAGGGGACTATAAGAGGGTGAGAATATAGGAAGTTCGAGGGGAAATACTAGCGGACGGATAGGAATGGGATGGACGCAGGATGTGGAAAAAGGGTATATCAACTAGGGAAGATTGGCGTAGACGTTGAGGGGAATGAAAAGGGGCGAAAAAATAAGGGAATGGGAATAGGAACAGATGGATGAAAGGGGAATTAGGAAGAATAGATGGGTCTTGTGGTAGGGGATAGGGGAGGGGGGATGGATAGGATAGTCCAGGAGAGGTTGAGAAACTACAGTCTTCACACACACACACACACACACACACACACACACATATATATATACACTCACACACACACACACACACACACACACACATACATATATATATATATATATATATATATATATATATATATATATATATATATACATACATATATATACATATATATATGCCGCGATAGTCCAGTGGTTAGAGCATTGGACTCCGGGCCTTGTGGTCCCGAGTTTAATTCCCCTTCGCGGCGGTCGTAAAAAAATACCTGCGCTCTGACTGCTTGCTCGAGCCCAAGAAAACGACATATCGCCTTGAGAAGTCAAACGCAGGTGTCGTAGGGAAAATCACTGCCGTGGCACAAGTGTTAGCGCGCCGAACCGCGGTTGATAAAGAAGGCATCCAATCAGGTAAGGGTGACACTGCCATATAACCTCTCAATAGTGAAGTGAGAGAGGCCTATGTCCTGCACTGGGATGAATGGTTGTCTATTATATATATATATATATATATATATATATATATATATATATATTTATAAATATATTTATATGCATATATATATATATATATATATATATATATATATATATATATACTATATGCATATATATATATATATATATATATATATATATATATATATATATATATATGCATATATATATATATATATATATATATATATATATAAATACTTATATGCATATATATATATATATATATATATATATATATATATATACATATATACATACATATATATATATATATATATATATATATATATATATATATATATATAAACATATATACACACACGTACTCACGGATACACACAAAACCAAGGTTTAAAGTACAAATGTATAATTTCACACACACGCGCACAAACACACCCGAACAAACACATACAAACACAAACACACACACATACCCCCCCCCCCCCCTTTTCCACGTTAATTAAAGTGAAAGGGAATAAAGGTTAAGATAATGAAACTCATTCAGTCCAATGTTGCATCCGTCATTCTCTCTCGTTTCTCTCTGATCAACATCATCTCTCCTTTCTCTTCTCCTGTTCTTGGGTTTTCTTATTTCCGCGATCATAACGAGATCATATATGATATCTTTCTCCCTTGGATACCATGCCTACCGTGCAATATTTATTGATATCGTGGGCGAAATAGCGGTCTGTATTGTGCCTGTTATTTTGAGTGCATATGGTTTGTTATTATTTCATTATTCAGACTTCCCTCTTTAAAAAAAAAAATGTAAAATCAAAATAAAGATATAACCGACTATTTCATCTCGACGCATATTTTACTACATGTGCAAATGAGTTTATACTGAAAAGTGGGTTGGAATCCCGTAGATTTTATATCACATGACCTTTTCAGTTTGATAGATTTCGGAATTTCCGGTCAAATTATTTTTCAAGCTGAATGAACCATTCTCGGCTGGAAAAAGGTCACGGTCATGCTTTCATATTTATTCTCTCGGCTCATATTTCTCTTTAATTTCTCTATTACGTCTATTTCGTCATTTCTATTCTCTCTCTCTCTCTCTCTCTCTCTCTCTCTCTCTCTCTCATTCTCACTGTCTCTCTCTCTTGCTCTCTCTTGCTCTCTCTTTCTCTAGTTTTCACTCAATCCATCTCTTTATCTGACTTTATCTATCTATTTCTTTCCCTTTTCCACGACAAATCATCCATAAAAATAGTTTTCCTCTATCAAAAAAACGAAAGAAAAAAAGGCCATAGATTGTTTGCCCTAATTGCTTCAACACGGTTATGTTTGTCGAAACACAAATAAGTACCCTTGTAAAATGGAAACAGTAAACAATCTTGAAAATGGCCAGTGCGTTTATGTTTTGCACATTCCGTATTCAAGGGTGGGAGCCACAATTGGCTTTCACGTTATTTCTCGAGTTCCAAAAACTTCGTGTCCCTGAATATCAAATTAAATTCACCCACAGCGACACTGTCCGCTGCTGTTATAAGGCAGTCAGGGTTTTCCTAAACTTTGTGACATCATGGTACTTTATGAACCAGCTTTTATTTCATAAATGCATTCGTCTTTATTGAATATGCAAATGCTTCTGCTTCTGGATGGTGAGTTTCGTTTGTCTTTGAGTACGGATTTAACTATAGTGTTCTCTCCCTGACCTTTACAGGTTTATTT
>NC_061837.1:37128357-37130857 GCF_019202785.1 Penaeus chinensis
TTCTTTTTATTTTCCAAAGGTCCAATGCTGTATCAGTAACTAGACGAGAGTCATGGCGATTGATCTTTCACATGCAATATTATGCAATCACTTCTGATTTAGCATGTGCTATTTATTACGGTGAATGACTGCACTGGTAATCATCTAATATAAATATGACTTTCTGATTATCATTGTCAGAATCACAATATGATATACCCATTATTCACAGGAAGTCATCTAATTGGATTTAAAATGCTGTACTAATTCTATGGAGGTGGGATATATGTTCCTAAAAAATGTTTAATATGGTAAGCGGAGGTAATTAGCGAATCTGTATCCTGGACACGCCTTACCAGCTTATTGGTACTTATTTCTGTAATATGCGATTTATTATTATTATTATTATTTTTGTTTGTTTTCTTGCTGTTTAGTGGACAAAGGGAAAGAGGGACAGCCTATAATTACCAATTGCTTTATGTGTTTATTTTTTTCCTTTTCTTTTCTTTCCTTTATTTTTCCTGTTCTTGTTTCATTTTCTGTTCTTTTATTATTGTTCTTTTTCTCGTGTCTTCCTTTACATCGTAATTACCTTCTTGACTCTCTTGATTGCCGTCTGATATCCTTATTATCCTAAACAACATTGCAAGATTCAACTCACTTTCTGAAATATTTTCGAGTTCTTGGTAGTGTTATATCATCATATCTTCGTTAATTTATTTAGACTGGCTAGATTGGTCTCGATTTTTATTCATTATGATGATATATTTTAGCATCATCGTGTAATTACTCTTTTATTCCTTTCTTTTTGTCTTTCTTCTACGTCTTCGTTATTATTCTGGTCTGGTTTATTTTTCTGGATCAAGTTGCATCATTGAAAGAGTTTTCGGTTGCTGCTTAAGACGCCGCTATTTTCTAAACATTGCCTTCCAAACTTCTGTCGATATGTCAACAATATAACTATGTGGATGCTTATCCTCTTTCCTGAAAAAAAATCACCTTGTAAACAATGTAAGCTAGGGAAAAGAGGTTTTAGTCCAGTGCAGGGTTTCACGAGTTCGAATGAAGAAAGGAGTTTCAGGTGAAAAAATATATCATGGTTTTCCGAATGAAATTGGAAGGTATTGAAAGGTATGGTTCTTGTATATTTTCTCTCTTCGTAATTTCTTACATCGAAACATGGTAATCTTTATTTTCAATGGAGCCTTAATACAGAAGTTTTATGTCAGCAAATTACCTTTTTATCAAAATACACACATGGCTAAAGCTGCTGCTCTATTTTGATAAAATTTAAACTGCCGTTATTATCGCGGACGAGTCAAAGTATTATCATTAGCACCTATCCTATTATTACTTGGACTATTAATAATCTCTTTTATTCACCAAAACTCTCTCGATCTCTCTACATTTCTCCATCCTTCTCGTCCATTTTATGAATGGACAGACTTCGCAATATATCTTGTTTTATAAAGTCAATATTTCATGTGGACCGACCATCTCGAGATTGATTTTCCGCCCAGACTGATGTGGAATAGAAATATAAAATTCTGGCCGTGTTCCCTCTCCTTCTGTCTTTCCCTTTTCTCAAAGTATAAAATTTTGTATAATTATTTTCATGATGATAAATTGCCGCTACTTGTACTATTATTACCTATGATGCTTTTCCTTTTTTTTTTTTTTTTTCTTCTAGCCAGCCGTGTCACGTGATTTTGCGGTACTTGGAGATAAAAAGCGAATGAATAACATTAATTATTACTCGTCTAGTGAGACTTGCAATCACATTAGTTTCCGTTAATGTTATTGTCAATGACTGAAATATTTACAGGAGATCATAATGATGCGAATTATATTGAAGGTAATAATACTGATGATAATAACTATGATAATCACAAAAATAGTAACGATGATGGTAATGACATTGATGATAATAGTAATAATGATAATAGTAATAATGATAACGATAATAAGAATAAGAATAAAAGTAAGAATAAGAATAAGAATAAGAATAATAACAATAGTAATGATAATAATAATAGTAATATAATAAAAATAATAATTATGATAATGATAATATGCACAAAGGTATAGATGATAATAATGGCAACATTAATAATAACAATAATAATAATTATGATAAAAGTAATAATAATAGTTATGACAACAATAATAATGATATTTATGATAACAATGAAAATAATGATTATGATAACAATACTACTACTAATAATATGATAATAATAATAATGATAATAATAATAATCGTAATAATAATATAAATATTAATGATAATAGCAGTAATAATAACAACAATAATGATAATAATAACTGTTATTATTATAATAATAATGAGAACAATAATGATAAGAAAAACAATAACAGCACCAACAATGATAATGATAATAATGATAATAACAATAATAATAACAATGATAATAATAATAATAATAATAATAATAATAATAATATTAATAACAATAATAATGATAATGGCAATAATATTATTAATAATAATAATAATAAT
>NC_061837.1:37145857-37148357 GCF_019202785.1 Penaeus chinensis
TACTATTTTACTACTATTTATTATTATTATATTATTTTTATTGTTATTATCATTTAGTTTTATTACTCTTATTATTATTATCATTATTGTTATTTTTTTGTTGTTATTGTTATTATCATTATTGTTGTTATTTATATCATTATATTTTATCATTTTTAAAGATTATAATTATTATTATTATTATTATATTATCATTATCATTATTAATATTATTATTATAATTGTTATTATTGTTATTACTAGTATTGGTAGTGGTAGTGAATGTTACTATTATTGAAAATACTATTAGCATTAATATTATTGTTATCAATATTTTTAAAGTGCTATCATCACTGTTATCACCATTATCTATTCATATTATCTATTTACGTCGTCATAGTTACATGCCTTTGATCTCACTTCTGCAATTCCCGCTCATTACTTACGTGGTCAAATATTTGTTCTCTAAAACGTTAAACCTAAATATGTTGCTTAATAGCGCCAGCGATACAAAGAAGGCAATAAAACGAAAAGTTGACTATTTTATACTTTTCTCTTCATCTGTGGAAGACGCTTGTATTGCCCTTGTGTCTCGTTTAACTGGTGGTCGTTTAAAGGAAAACAAATACTTTGTTTGGCGAGTTTTCATTCTCGCTACTTGGCGTTGATTTTGTTTATGAATGGAAAATAGGTAGAAGGGTACCGTAAAGGGAATTTCATAGCATATATGAGAACGCGTGTAAATCTTTTGGATCTGAACGAAATGACACTTATTACCGTTTTTTTCCATAATTTATACTGATTGCTTTTCTTTTTCTTACTCAGTTAATGTTCTTCTGTCTATGAAATATCTAACGAATCTGTCATACCATGATGATAAATGTCTTTGTGTCGAAATATTCTGAGATCATAAAATAGATATGTAGTGAGCCAGACAGTGCATTCTTTTCATGTGGCAGAAATGCAAAGACAGTTTGAAAACAATAATACTGTGAATTGCTCGAAAGAATAAAGACGAATGTACCCATTCTTCAGTTCAAACGGGGTATAAAGCTTTTATATCATAACAAATGCACATACATATTTTCTAACCAATATTCTAAAAAAGAAAAAGAAAAATGGAATAGAAATGAGAAGAATAAAAACGGCCTGTCACAATGGATAAGGTAATCAAGCTTTATGTCCAGGGAAGAGAGGAGCGAGATTGGCTTGTGGTCTTGCCAATAATTCATATCAACTCAACTCGGCGAATGAAGGATTATTGTCTTTCTCACGGTTTTCATAATTGTTATTGTTATTGGTATTATCATCCTCCTCATCCCCATCATCTTCATCATTTTAATCATCAACTTCATCATTTTCATCATCATAGTCATCATCATCATCGCAATAATCATTTTCGTCATTCTTATTACCACTGTTATCATTATCACTATTCCGACGACTATTACCAATACCTCAACTGCTACCTACTGATACTACTTCTACTACAATCTACTATTACTTCTACTACAACTACTACTGCTATTAATACTACTACTACTACTACTACTACAACTACTACTGTTATTAATACTACTACTACTACTACAACTACTACTGCTATTAATACTACTACTACTTCTACATCTACTACTGCTTCCACTATTACTACTACTACCACTACTACTACTACTACTACTATTACTACGACTACTACTACTACTACTACTAGTGCTGCTGCTGCCACTATTATCACTATAATTACTGATATCCTAATCGTCGATATTATATTTCTAAATATTATTCCCACTCCTTTCATAACAAATATAACATGAGTACTTGCCTAATTTTCTCTTTTTTCCTTTTTTTAACTCAAAAAATCTTCATTTTCATAACCATAATGGAAACTCGATAAGACTGATAATGACACGTTATACGTTCATGTAATCTGCATACTGTAATCACGAGGAACAAAAATAGATCAGCTTCATTATCGCTAAATGCAATTATGTCAGATAGTGCTTCACCTCACATATTGGCTCATTTCGTTTGATTTTTAAAATCTATTTTCCTTCACAATCCAATTCTAACATTCGTGTATTCAATGTAATAACGATAATGATGATTGTTGTAATCGCTGTTACGTCTAAGGACAATTGTGTTATAATAGGTTTTATCATTATTATCATCATCGCTGTTACTATTATAATCATTAATACCATTTTTTTTTCATCATCAATATTATCATCATTATTGTTATAATTATTATTTCTATTATTATTATGATGATGATGAGGATGATGATGATGATGATGATGATGATGAATTTTATTATTATCATTAACATTATTAATAGCATTATTATTATTGCTGTTGTTGTTATGGTTGTTGTCGTTTTTTGTAGTTGTTAGTATTATTTTTGTTATTTTTCTATATTATTGTAATTATTATTACGCTCATTATTATTATTATTATTATTATTATTATTATTATTATTATTATTATTATTAATATTATTATTATTATTATTATTATTAAT
>NC_061837.1:37188357-37193357 GCF_019202785.1 Penaeus chinensis
GTATGAAAGCCTGTTGCATTTAATATCAAAGAATAGCGGAATGATGGGCTGAAGTGCCATTACGACTGAATGAAAAAAAATCTTTGACATTTGATTGCAAGAACATTCTTGTATTATGTGCGCCTCATATTGGAACCTTTTTTTTTTTGTTTTCATTTTTTGCGAGAAGCATACTTTAAAAACGCAGTTAGAAGAATATTGTGTTAACATTTTTGGGCTATCAGGTCATGATCATTCTTAATTACAATTACAAAATTATAATTAATATCTCGAAGGCTGTTTTCTTGATCATCGGCTCAATGTTTTATTTACTATTTGTTTAGAATAAATACTGCAGGTGAGTGCGTGTGTGCGTGTGTGTGTGTGTGCGTGCGTGCGTGCGTGTGTGTGTGTGTGTGTGTGTGTGTGTGTGTGTGTGTGTGTGTGTGTGTGTGTGTGTGTGTGTGTGTGTGCGTGTGTGCATGCGTGCGTGTTTGTGTGTGTGTGTGTGAGTGTGCGTATGTGTGCATGTCTGTGTATGTTTGCGTGAATATTCACACTCGTACGAAGTAAAGGAATATACAATTACGTAATAGTGTGTACGGTTCTTCATTGCCACCACCTTCTTCCGTACATCAAAACTTCGCAAGGAAATAACATAGACTGCAACGAGCGAAGTTCTTATAGCCTTAGGAGACGGACGGACAGAACACAGACATGCAAAAAGTATTAAAACTTAAAAAAAAAATTCTCATAGTTGTTTCTATTCACAAAAGAAAGGATTACGTGCAAAATGAGAATGATAAAGGGCGGCTCATTAATTTTCTTGACATCCATTAACCTCCATTTTTAGATGTTTTCTGTAGAAACCCTGGTGAAATATTGTTATCATTTATATATTAATTTCGAATTCTGAATTTTGGATTCTGTTTATTTTCGTACTGTTTCTTATTTTATCATTATAAAAATTTAATAAACAGACATTATAGAAATAATACTAAATACTGCTGATATTAAGGAATCAGCTGTGAAAATAATAACATTAATAAGAATATTGATAATGATGTTGATAAAAAGGGTATCGATAGTAACATTAATACTTTCAGTAATAATATTCATAATTATAATGAAAATGGTAATGATAATGAAGATGACGATTATGATACGATGAAGAAAATGATGATAGATATAATGATATAATAATAATGATATTAAGAGTGATGATGATAATAATAATACTAATTATAATAATCATATTAATTAATTAATAAATAATGATTATAGTAAAAAAGATAATAGTAATGATTTTAATAAAGATAATATTAATTGCAGTTATATTGATAATAATAATATAAATAACAATAATGATAAAATAATAATAATGATGATAATAATGTTAATAATGATAATGGTTATAATAATGTTAATAATAATAATAACAATAAGGATAATAATAATAATCAAAATCAATAATAATAACAATAATAATATCAATAATAATAACAATTATACTACTTCTACTACTACTAATGATAATAATAACAACAACAACAGCAATAATAATAATAGCGATAATAATGATGATGAAAACAGTACTACTACTCCTACGAGCACTAATACAGATGATTTTGATAATTATGACTTTTTTATAAATAAAAGAACAATAATAATACTATTAATAAAAATGCTAAGAATATTGGTTTCAATAGAGTTAACTTTCGGTTAGAGGGAGGTAATTCATGAGAGTTGCAAGAATATTAATAATAACAATAATGACAACATTCACTACACATATATTTGTAATTTTAATGAACACTTATTATCATAATCTTTGTATCACTTACCTTCCATAACCCAAGGCATATGCAGCACAATTCCCTTATTTAAGATGAAATAGCATGTTAAATTAGAGTAGTTACTTAACTTAAAGACTTAAAATCAAGATTATTCCGAGATATACTGTGGATATATACTTTTGTTAGAAATGTGGGTGGCACTGGCTCTCAACTGACATATTACGATCAGTGAAGCATGCAGCAGATCTTAAAGTGAATTTCTTTGATGGACCATATTTTCTCATAAAATTGGGAAATAAGTCCTATTTTTAATGGATCATCTTTGGCATAACTATTGGGATAAGTTGTGTATAAAGACACAGACTAGATACATCAGTAATTAAAACAAGTATATATATATATATATAAAATGCGTGAATAATATCAGAGCTTGACGCTGTTGCCGGAAATTCCTTCCTGAAACAAATTGTGATTCATGTCAACTTTGAATTTGGGATTTCTGTTCACGCTTTATTAGTTCATTGTTTAACCTCCGGGTCTAGAAATGCTTATATTTTTTTTTTTTTTTTTTTTTTTTTTTTTTTTTTTTTTTTTTTTTTTTTTTTTGGCTTAGTTTGCAAATTTCAAGAGGGGCTTTAAATATCCTCTATCCATTTCTTGTTTGAATTTCCTCTATTCTCGCTTGTGTGTCCATGTTTTTTCTCCTTTCTCCTTCTGTCTGGCAGTCTCATTCTCCCTCCCCCCCCCCCTCTCCCTCCCTCTCTCTCTCTCTCTCTCTCTCTCTCTCTCTCTCTCTCTCTCTCTCTTTTATGTTTCTCTCTTGATATACCCCATTTAACTGTGTATAGCAAATCCAATGTAAATTTGTTAATAATTAAATGCATGAGATGTTTGCTTAGCCAGGTGATAAATTAGTGACACGTGCCTGATGGCTGGTGTTGCGATACAGATATCCTGTGAATAATTTATTTGCAATCGTAAAGGCCTCACAAAGACCAATGAACGATAATATCTACAATTACTTGTGAAAATAAGTGTTCACACCCCTTATGAAGACAATAGTGAGGCCGCTAATATGGTAATGTTTAAGAGGAACATGGTAGCAGTACTGAAATTAATATCACCTATGTACTATAATGGCAGTAAATATTATTAGCAACCTAACACAAGACAACAGCAACAAAGGAAAAGTTACCCCAAATATTTCCAAAGACATTTTCAAAATATAAAAGAACCGAGAAATACAGAAATACTTGAATCTAAACATAGAAGGTTATTTGAATATGAGGAAATCGAACTTTGCTTTAATATCTGTGTATATATAGAGTGAGGCGAAGTTCTGCAGTGGTTATGACAGCGATCAATCATCTTTGACATTATTGGAATACAGGCCAAGCGAGAGCGAAAGTTTTCTATAAAAAAAAGACTTTTCATATCCAAAGAATAAATATTTTTTGATATTACCGTTACTGTTATTATTACTACTCCTACTTTATCATTTTATATATCTTTGTACTTTTTTCTAATATGATCATATTTTTTGTGCTATCATCATCACCATCATTATCATTATCTCTATTATCTTTTATACTATTTTCATTATTATTGCTATTATTTTATTATCATTATTATTATTATTATTATTATTATTATTATTATTATTATTATAATTTTTATTATTATTATTATTATTATTATTATTATTATTATCATTAGTATTATTATTGTTTTGTTATTATTATTATTATTATTATTATAATTATTATTATTATTATTATTATTATTATTATTATTATGTTATTATTATCATTATTATTAACTTTTGTTGTTGTTATTTTCTTGGTTAGATTTCAATGATTATGATCATTATTATTATTTTAATCGTTATTATCATCATTAGAATGGTTATTAGTACTATTATCATAAATTTTGTTATTACTGTTATCATCAATATTATTTTTGTCATTATAATTATTTGTTAATATCAATATTACTACTATTGTTATTATTGTCATTATTATCATTACCATTAATATTATTGTTATCATTATTATTATTGTTATTCGCATTGTCATTGTTATTATCGTCAGAATTATTGTTATTATTTCTATTGTTAATATTTTAAACTTACTGCTATCATTATTCTTACCACTTTCATCATCATCATCATCATCACTATCCTCATTATCTTCATCTTCATCTTCATCTTCATCTTCATCTTCATCTTCATCTTCATTTTCATCTTCATCTTCATCTTCATCTTCATCTTCATCTTCATCTTCATCTTCATCTTCATCTTCATCTTCATCTTCATCTTCATCTTCATCATCATCATCATCATCATCATCATCATCATCATTTTCATCTTCATCTTCATTTTCATCTTCATCATCATCATCAAATTTACTGCAATGCAATCGTGAAGGAATCTGTCTTATGTACAGATAAGTGTAAAGAAACTGTCTCTTATTATGAACAAAAAAAATATTCCCTTTGATTTCGCTCAGTTTTCTGATTTGCTAGCCACAATAAATAGCTTTAGAAAAACGGTTGTTTTGAATCTGCTGAGACCTCGCTAAAGAACTAATTGGTACACCGTGTACTTTATGGTTTTTGAATATTCGTATTTTGTGAAGATTTAAACTGGCTTTACGTCAACTATTTGTAAGGTTATTTATGTATTGTTAAAATATCTGAGTACGTTTACAACGATTTTGTGCCTTTTTTGTGATATCTTTGAATGCTTAATTTTCTTCTTCTTATTATCATCATAATTGTTTTTATTATCAATATAATATTACTCCGTATATGTATATATAAATATATATATATATATATATATATATATATATATATATATATATATATATATATATATATATGTATATATATATATATATATATATATATATATATATATATATGTATATATATATATATATATATATATATATATATATATATATATATATATATATACTATCATTATTATCATTACAATTATCGTTTCAAAAAAAATCATAATAATAATTATTAGAGATATTATCATTATCAACGTCATAATCCTTATCATATTCATTATAATTCTTATGAGCATTATCATTATCGGCGCAGAATCGCGGATTTTGAGTATATATTGCATGTCAAAGACTGATCTAAAAGTTCATAAACCCAGCTCCCGCTACGAAGTTTATATCTTAATATAGAGTGAACTACGTAATCGAA
>NC_061837.1:37198357-37200857 GCF_019202785.1 Penaeus chinensis
TGTCCGATTTTTCTGAGGATCTCCTCGGTCAGCGTAAAGAATCTGCAACAATCCACAGTAAAACCTTATTTCTGCAGCTGCTATATTGCGCCTTGTTTCATCCGTCATTGCCCAGGACACGCAACCATATAGGCGAGTCGATCATACGAAGGTCTCAATGAGTCTGATTTTTATTTGTATTGAGAGGATGTTCCGGAGTTGGAAAACGTTTTTCTTGCTAGTCCAATTCTGCGTCTGATTTCTGATTGCACAAAAACATTAAAAAGCCTTTGAGGGTCATTTATAGATGTGGTCATGAGAACTGTACCATCTGCATAACGAAGATAGTTAATCTTGCAACCATTAATATAGATTCCCTGAAGATCTTCAATTTCCCGCAGGATAACTTCAGAGTACAAAATAGTCAGACGACATCACATAACCTTGACGGACACCTCGCTTGATAGGGAACCAGTTAGTTGTTCCATTGGATATGTGAACGGCTGCAAGTTGTTCTTTGTAGACTGAATGAATTAGGATTATATCTTTACCACCTATCGGGATATCTGCGAAGATTTTGAACAGTTCTAACTACCGTAACTTATCAAAAGCATTTTAATAATCAATGGAAATCAGGTAGATGTGTTGTTGGTGTTAGATGGCTCTCTCAGCAAGCATGCTCGTGACGAAGATATCATTGCTTGTACCTTTATCCTTCATAAATCCAAACTGGGTCTCCGTTTTTTTCGGGTATGAGTTGTCTTCTTATTTTCTGTAAAATGATTTTCAGTAGAATCTTAAGAACATGAGACATCAGATTGATTGTGCGATATTGTGAGCACTCAAGTGTTCATGGGACCTTCGGTAGAGCAATTAATACCAATTTCACCATTTATTTAGGTAACTTGCCTGTTTCATAGTTATCATATAGGAAGTTCCAGAAGAGATCATTACCTTTCTCTCCAAAGGCCCTGAGGATTTCGATGTATACCATCATGACCTATAGCTTTCCCAGATTTAATTTGCTGTAGGGACCAGCACACTTCAGAATTGGTGGACTAGATCTTTTGATGGTACTTGTTCATCGTCAAAAAGTTCGTGAACATATTCTTCCCAACGAGCACTGACATCCTCGGTCTCCTGGAAAATGCGTCAGTCTGCTTCCTTTAGGCAACTTTAGGAGGAAAAGGATCGGTGATCAGTAATCTCTCGTATCCTTTAGAAAATCTCTTTGGGATTACAGCTGAGATTCTGAACTTCATCACATTTCTCCTTCAGCCGCTTCTTTTCCAACTTTTTACTTTTTTTGTAAAGATTGTTTACTAGTTCGTATTGCACGGTGTTCTATTTCGGAATTATATATATATATATATATATATATATATATATATATATGTATATATATATATACATATGTGTGTGTGTGTGTATATATATATATATATATATATATATATATATATATATATATATATATATATGTATATATATAAATATATATATATATATATATATATATATATATATATATATATGTGTGTGTGTGTGTGTGTGTGTGTGTGTGTGTGTGAGTATGTATGTGTGTGTGTGTGTGTGTGTGTGTGTGTGTGTGTGTGTGTGTGCGTCATTATCGAGTTATTATCATTATAATTATCATTACTGTCAATATCACTATCACTGGTATTATCATTATCAGTATTGTTATTTCTATTACTATAATTATTTATCCAACATCATTATTACTATTATTTTCTCTATTTTGATCACTATTCTTATCGAAATATACTTGCTTTATTACTTCCAGTGATATGCATTTCCCCATTGTTATCATTATTATTATCGCATTAATTCTATTATCATCAGTATTATTGTTATAACTTTATTTTTTGTATTATTACAATTATTATTGTTGTTATCGTTATTTATATTATTATTATTATTATTATCATTATTATTATTATTATGTTTATTATTATTATCATTATTATTATCATAATCTTTATTGTTGTTACCATTATCATTATCATTATTGTTATTATTATTATCATTATCATTATTATCATCCTAATTATTATCATTATTGTTATCCTTAGTTTTATCTTTATCATTGTTTTTTTTATCAAGATTGTTTTATTTCTCTTATAATTATTGGCATTACCATTATCTATTGTGTTTCCTTTTATCATCATTATCATTATTATTTTCGCCATCATTATTACCATTATCATTGTTGTTCTTATTTCTATAATTATATTATTAGCATCATCACCCATAACATTACTGTCATTATTAGTACCATTATCACATACAACAGATACATCTATAAACAATATACAGACACAGATACATTACCTTTCCACATATTTCATTTCAGATGTAATATACTGCATTAACCATCCCATATCAAGCTCCCTCTAATGTCACATACACGAATCTCATATAGGTCCAGCGCACATCAAAGACAACAATTCAATATAGATTAAGTCACCTTCACCCAAACGGCCTCTCATACCGTCGATAT
>NC_061837.1:37208357-37213357 GCF_019202785.1 Penaeus chinensis
TATATATATATATACTGTACATACATATATGCACACACACACATAAACACAAACAAACACACATACACACACACACACACACACACACACACACCGTATTTGCCGGTGCATTAGACGCACTGTTCTTATTTCAAAATGTATAAAAAAGTTACTCTGTATCAAATGCGAGAAGCTCACTTTTCACCTCCTTCCCCAGCATGCCTAACCCACACCTGATACATGTCTTCCATCACATAACAACTGTGTTACCTTTAAGAAACACTTACCCATTATCTAAATGAAAAATTCTCCCAGAAATTTGAAAGGAATGTTAATCTTTTATCCACCTGTCATCCATTTACATTGAGAGATAAGATGGTAAGAGTTGTTGCCAGGGTACTGTGACTGCAGTAATACCCTTTCCAGTAACCTATGACGTAATGGTTGGGTATGACTTCAGATCGGTAGGGTATGACGTCATAGTCGGTGAGGATAGATACCAGGACTGTCATTCCGGTAATACCTTCTACGTCATCGCTACGTATATATGTATATATGTATATATACACATATGTGCATATATCATATATATGTATCATATATATATATATATATATATATATATATATATATATATGCATATATATATATATATATATATATATATATATATATATATATATATATATATTTATATATACATAATATGTATATATATATATATATATATATATATATATATATATATATATATATATGTATATGTATGTATATATGTATCTGTCTATCTATTCATATATACATATATATGTTTATGTATATATATATATATATATATATATATATATATATATATATATAAACATACACACATACACACACAGACACACACACACACACACACACATACACACACACACGTATATATATATATATATATATATATATATATATATATATATATATATATATATATATATATATAAATATATATATACACATATACATATGGATAGATAGATAGATAGATTGATTGGTTGATTGATATATATATATATATATATATATATATATATATATATATATATATATATATATAAACTTACATATTTATTCGTATGTTCAGAAATGCAAACAGAATGGGAAGCGATAAAAAACATTATGGACATAAATATCGATATCTAGGAAGAAGAAGGAACGCATCCTTCCAGGGCCATCTTTTCATTAATGTTTTACCATCTCTGAAACGATAAGACGTAGATCGGTGTATTTGATCTTGCAATTGGGAAATTCGGAATCATCACCTCTTGATGCATCTGGCAAAACGAGTAGAAGGTAAAATTCCAATTATTTTTTTCTATACTTTTCTCACCTAGGACACATAGTTTTGCCATCTTTCTTTGAAGGTTATTGCTTTCATGTTGATACGTCCCAGTGTCTGGAATTAAATCCATGGATAATCTCTTTCCGTCTTCACGTTCTTTATCCTTTTCTTCCTATCGCTTGATCCAATTTTCTTTATTCTCTCTCATCTCTCTCTTTCTCTCTCTCTCTCTCTTAGTGTCATCCTTCCCTCTTCCTTCTCTCTCATCTCTCTCTTTTCCTTCACTCTCATCTTCCGTTCCTTATCCCTTTCTTCTCATCTCTTGATCCGATTTTCTTAATTCTCTCTCTCTCTCTCTTTTTCTCTCTCCCAGTGTCATCTCTCCCTCTTCCTTCTCTCTCATCATTATACCATTTCCCTTCTGTATACTTTTATGAATGCCTAGAAATGAGATATCCAAGTAATCTTACTGGATGTGAGCAAAGTTTTCCCCTGCTTAAGTGAAAGACATATGAACTTGGTAATTCAACACAGAAGACACAAAGCTAATTCCGTAAAACAATACGTCTTATTTTTCCTTGAGCGTGCTTATGACAGAAGTTTGTGCTACTTTTTAGTTCCAGGCTTCCAGGTGTGCGTATATATATATATATATATATATATATATATATATATATATATATATATATATATATATTTATTTATTTATATATATACACATATATATGCATATATGTATATATACATATATAATGCACGCCATCTTGTAAATTGTACTGTTATCTATGGCCCAGTCAGTTACTTTCTTTGTCCATCCTGTGTCCAACATATATATATATATATATATATATATATATATATATATATATATATATATATATATATATGTATATTTACATACATATATATATATATATATATATATATATATATATAAATATACCTATATATATATATACATATATACCTATATATACATACATATATATGTATACATATATATATATATATATATATATATATATGTATACAATATATGTATATATATATATATATATATATATATATATATATATATATATATATATACATATATATCGGATGAGGATGCCCATTGCCACTTTTTTTCTTTTTGATGCTCACAAGTATACCTTTTGTCTGTTCCCTGATCCACGTCCCTGATATATATATATATATATATATATATATATATATATATATATATATATATATATATGTATACATATACATATATCCCACTGAGACCCAATGTCATTATAAATGTATACATGTATATATATATATATATATATATATATATATCAATATATATTTATATATACATACATTCATTCATACATCTATATATGTATGTATGCATATATCAATATCATATACATACAAATAAAAACTAAAATAAAAAAATTATAATCATTAAAAACAGGTGAAACACACACACACACACACACACACACACACACACACACACACACACACACACACACACACACACACACATCTTTCTTTACATGTCCACCCCTCTCCCACCCACCGTTACGACACACCGCCGCGTGGTGTGTGGCAACGGCGAGGCCAAAGAAGCGACCCAATTTGCAAGCCCTTTGGTATCATAATAGGTGATTAGGGGAGAGGGATGCATTTATATTTATCCTTGGCAGAGCCGGTCAGTGGACTACGTCTCCTGCTTGTATTTCTTCCTTCATTGCTTTGATCTTGTACGTTAGTTTATTGTTGTTGTTGTTTGTTTAAGTTTGGGAACAATCGACATGTAGAGAGAATGTGATAGTTTCTAAAGGTTGTGTTTCTTAAAGTTCAGTATTTTTTTTTTTTTTTTATTGTAAAATTGGTAAAGGTATGCTTTGAGAAGGTTAACCTCATACCTGTGACTTTGTAGGTATGTGGAATAAATTTAAGCATTACTCTCATATTCACTGTGAAGCTGTACGATTGCCTCTTGGAAGCGCTTTTCTTGAATAAAAACATACAAGAGTACTACGCATTATCGAATGCCCTCCATCTATTCATCGCAATTGCATCAAATTCTTACTCTGAAAATATGTCGAAACATGACATACAATGCATTTTTGTTTATTCTTATCAGAATATAATAGAAATAATTGTTATTGTGTATCTCAAGGCAGGGCCGGAAGCAGCTCGACTACAATCAAGCACGCTAGATATGTTATCTAGGCCATGTCAAGATATGACAGGTCAGAAGCAGGACGAAGAAGCTCGACTCAAGATTTGAAACAACTTTTAGATTGTAAACTCCACGAATTAGTTTATATATAAATATACCCAATAAAAGGAACAATGGAACATTACTTAGATGAAAGCCAAATGAATGCAATGAAACGCTATATAATACCGTCACTAGTATTCAACAATTAAAACAATAAGTACAACAAGCGCTACTAATGCGTGTCTCTACAATTAAACACGCAAGTACAGTGAAATGCAAACATAACCATAAGATGAATACAAAACTCCTCCCATACAGACACACAAAGACCCAAGATATGTTCCAGAGATGAGTCTCGATGCCTCAGTATAAGCAACATCCGTCTTATCCACGCTGTGAACTCATACCTGTCCAATCCCCTTGCATAGATTCCCCTAAGAGGAGACTGCACTGCTGAATTCTCAATTGGGGCTCATAGTTATCGGTCTGGGTAATATGGTGAGGAGAGATCAATTTGTCTTATTATGGAGATTGGGAAATTTAATGCAAGGGGAGGAGGGATGTAGTGTTGATTGACATTTCCTTGTCTTGTTTGTTGTATATATGTATATTCTCATTTCTTAGACTAAATAAAATCAACTAGTTCTGAAGACAATACTGAATCCATGCTAATTGACATGGTAATTGACAAATGATGCTTTCTTTCAGGACAGAATAACCATCCAGAACAATAAATGAAAATGGCAATCACATAGAAGCACATAAAAGGCACCATATAAACAAGTATATTTAATAATATAAAAGAACAAATACAAAAAAACTTCCTGACTCACTACACAGAGATTCCTCTCGAAAACAAACTAGCAATACGTTTGCAATACTGCTTTGTTGCAATGGGAGCAAACATGCAAACGGTACATTTATAATCCAAGTAAATATCTACGTAAAGTCACGAGAGATTATTTATAAAGTTTGAGATTTAAGGCATTCTCATACAAAGCTTTAAAGGGTTGCCCGGTAATCTGTGCACACGCTCGGGAAAATTGCTGTAGTTAGGGGGTCATCCATCAGAAAAGACGTGGCATTAGAGCGTTGGACAAAGAAAACAAAGAAGGTATTACCGTGAGAAAGGAAAAACAAAACAAAGAAGGGCAAATATCATTGTATTATAAAAACAACTATTACTATTGTTACTTTTGTCACTGTTGTTATTAGTACTACTGCTGTTAGTTTACTGCTATTAATACTGCCTCCCTTTTTATTAATATCAATATTACTAATACTATTACAACTACCTCTATAACAAAATTGTATTACTATCGCTATTGCTGTTTCTTGTTGATGTTATTGCTATTATTATCACCATTATAATATTTATTCATATTCATATTCATATTCATATTCATATTATTGTTATTGTTGCTAATGTTGTTATTATTATTATTATTATTATTATTATTATTATTATTATTATTATTACTATTATTATTATCA
>NC_061837.1:37225857-37230857 GCF_019202785.1 Penaeus chinensis
TTTCTTTTTGCTTTTTTTGTCTGTCTGTATGTCTCTTTTTTTTTTCCTTTCCTCTCTATTCCTCCATCGAACTCTCTCATTCTTCCGTTCTATTCTTGACAGGTTTGGACATTTCTGTGCAATACTGTCGTTGAACCTGTAAACTGCACCATTTTTTCTTCTCGTGGCTGGTATGGAAATGAGGTTGATGTATATTTATACATATTTGAATAAATCAATAGAAGTGTGTTACAGCCATGCATGTTTTAGTAAGTAAAATGTTCACGTAATAGGAATTTAAGGATAATAAAAATGAACGAGGGAAACAATAAAAATATTGCAAAATGCAAGTAGCACTGAGGTTCTCTGACGCTCGACTTGACATATTGTAGGCTGTCCGTTCATGACAGGTTGCATGCGGTCATCCCAGCGAGCTCTGGACAGAAACAAGGCATATATATATATATATATATATATATATATATATATATATATATATATATATATATATATATATACGTACACACACATAAACAAACACACACATATATATATATATTTGTGTGTGTGTTTATTAATACGCGCTCGTGTTTTTATGTATACCACGACACACACACATACACACACACACACACACACACACACACACACGCGCGCGCGCGCGCGTGTGTGTGTGTATATATATATATATATATATATATATATATATATATATATATATATATATGTATAAACAGTTTGCAGAGAACACTTTTACTATTTGATTTCACACCAAATAACGATACAAAAAATGTTTGGAAATCAGAATTCTGATTATTTAGAAATCTCAATACTATGACTTAATATATAAAAAATAAAATCATTCTACATGATATAAATGGTATGATGGAGGTCCGTTTGAGGAAAATATGTACATTAATGTTAATTATAGTATTAACCGTTTTTATTTATTTATTATTATTTTTCATCAATAAGATGTGGTTCATTAAAGTACATGTAACTGTAACACGATGTGGAAAGG
The DNA here is from genome assembly GCF_019202785.1 of Penaeus chinensis. Taxonomy (NCBI): domain Eukaryota; kingdom Metazoa; phylum Arthropoda; class Malacostraca; order Decapoda; family Penaeidae; genus Penaeus; species Penaeus chinensis. Next base: position 37,226,858 of record NC_061837.1, read on the forward strand.
GTTATATCCTCTCGATATGAACAGTACAGCACACACACACACACACACACACACACACACACACACACACACACACACACACACACACACACACATACACACACCTCAACAGAACTTAAATACGTTCTATTTCAACTGTTAATGATATTGACAGACATTTGTTGACTTAGAATATTACAATTCGCACGAAAAACTCGTTAGTGGCTACTTACAACACTAATACAAAAAATGGGAAATAGGCCAATGTCATATGATGAAGAAAAAAAAAATACCGAATTGTCTTTTACTATTTAGTGCAATACTGAATATGTTTATCCTGTTGCGTGTAAATCAATACTTCCGGTAGCTATTACAAAACAATAATTAAGAAAATGGTCTTTGTCTCACTGGTTTAAATTTCACAATAGTACTATTCCTCATAGTCTTTACCATCAAAGAAAACGGCTATTCAACGCTCTGGCCACCAAACCTATCACACACACCGCAATAGACAATTATACCTCTACCACTACGACACCTCTGTTTCCGCAATCACACAAACCCGTCAAAGGATATAGAGATATAGGGCTTGAGCCATAACCGCCCTTGGCAAGCACCGCGAGTTGATATCAGCTATCTGTGAAACATATCACACGATGCGGAGGTCGTCGCGATGGCCCGGGTACTATATAAACCATGCAGTGCTGCTATATATGTCCCCCTCTGAACACTGGCGCTTCCCTGGGCTCGAGTTCGGACTCTGGGGAATCAGTTGCATAACTTTGGGATGGTAGGGTCTACATGCAGGGTGAATGAAGTTCGTATGGAGGTAGAACAGTTGTTCAGATGTTATAGTAGAGATAAGGTATAATTGTAGATGCTGGAATTAGAAAAATCAATATATACAAGCGGTACAGTGGCGTAATCCCGATGTCTAACAAGCTATATCTGTAATTCTCACCACCGTAAATTCTGTCACGTTTTCTCTAATCGATCCGTGACTCAGAAACCCTTATGGATCACTCGAAACCCGGTTTGTTAGTGACACCTTCTAGTCACTCTTGTTACAATGAGGAAAAAGGAAAACAAGGAAAATCGTTCATCGTGAGTAAACGAACTTTAGCTCATCAGGTATATAATTTGGACATCGGGATTCAAACGCTGTATGGAGTATTAAATCCCTTTTACGTCTGACCCACTCAGTCTGATAGTGGGTCTAAGTCTTTCCTCTGTAAACACGCTGTAATTTCTGCCTCTATTCACATAAAATAACCTGACTTCTTTTTTCACAAATTATCCTTATCAACTGGACAGTATATTTGCACATTGGACACATCCCGAGGTTCATATTAATCTTCTTTTTCTTCCTATTTTTACTGTGTTTTTGCTTATCTGGAAATTACATGGACTTTCATCTGTCCACAGGAAAGAAAAAAACAGAGATGATGAAATAAGAAATGAAAGAGGTAAGAATATGATATGAAAGAAATATTAATAATAATACCCTCTCACAGCCAGGCACATAACTAATGGCGATTGGTATGTTTATGCACAACAAAAAATATATATGTTTAAATATATATATATATATATATATATATATATATATATATATATATATATGTGTGTGTGTGTGTGTGTGTGTGTGTGTGTGTGTGTGTGTGTGTGTGTGTGCACAAATATATGTATACATATATGCACTACCCACATTGACAGTCATTCACACGCACACACACACACAAGCATATATAAATATATAGATAGATGTGTGTGTGTGTGTGTGTGTGTGTGTGTGTGTGTGTGTGTGTGTGTGTGTGTGTGTGTGTGTGTGTGTGTGTGTGTGTGTGTGTGTGTGTGTGTGTGCATACATACATACATACATACGTACATACATACATACATACATACTATACGTACATACATACATACATACATACATACTTACATACATACACACACACATTCATACATACATACATACATACATACATACATACACACACACACACACACACACACACACACACACACACACACACACACACACACAAACACACACACACACCAACTTAAGCATATACATACACTTACACAAACGTACGTACAAGTACATACACATTTATGCCCATGCATCACAGCCTGAATACACCTAAGAGTGAAGATGATCCTCTCCTTCCGTTTTACGCTGTATCTTTAAATACAGCTCTTTCAATTGACGGGCATTAATCCTTGCACGATCCTCATAATAGAAAACGATGCCCTTCAGAGTTGGGAAACTGCTTTAAATTTCTGCAAGTCAACTTTCTCTCTAGTGCTTCTCTCTGCCGTGAAATATAGTCCAGTGGTGCTAAATGAAATGAATGATTAATATATTACGAAAAGTGTAGATATATTTAAGTATTTACAAGGAAAAAACAAAAGGGATATGTTAAATTGATACGAGTTCATCAAGTATCTCAAATTTCTCTTTATGCCTTCTTTTATCTTACAGTAAATACAGCCTGGCATAGAGGGACAAAAAACTTCGAAAGTAAACTAAGACCAAATAGCTCGAAATTGAGGAAACCCAATCACAGCTGGAAGTATCTTCTCTACTTTTATTGGGAGATATCTTTCTAATTTCGTTTTGCAATTAGCTTTGAGGGTTTTTTTTGTTCTCTCTTTTTATGTCAAAAGTCAATGTCTTTCGAAGAGCGACGGCGGCCGACAAAGACTTTCCTGATTGGTTATTGATTTTTTTTTCTTTTCTTTTCACTTGACTCGGAAAGTGTTTCACTGTCGCCTTCCCTCTCTCCGTGAACTAGGTGCCGATTTCTGTTTATGTTTCTTTTTTTTTTTTTCCCGTCGTAAACATAGCATATGTTTCGTAGACTGATCTCGTCAATACAGCAGCGTATATATATGAATATGTGTCTATATACATATATATATATATATACATATATACATATATGTATATTCTTCTTTCGACTTCTCCCCACTGGAATAGCCACAGTGAAATGATCCGCATCATAGTTATGGCTTGTTTTAACAGCCGGATGCCCTTCCTGCCGCCAACCCTCCCTAATCATCCGGCGTTAAGACCGGCACGGGACATCCCGCTGGACTGTATACCTGTATCAATTGAGGTATAGTTCCTTGCCCAGGGGAGCAACACGCCGGCCGGTAACTCGAACTCAGATTGTCATGACATTCTTTGTGTCCGATGCTCTAACCACTCGGTCACCGCGGCCGCTCATATACATATACATACATACATATATTTGGATTTCTATATATATAATAGTATAGATATGCATACATACATACATATATATGGATATCTACATATATAATGATATAGATATGCATACATACATACATACACATATAGATATATACATATATATATATATATATATATATATATATATATATATATATATATATATATATATGAGAGGTAGTAGATAGACAGGCAGATAGAAGAGAGATAAACAGATAAAAAGATAGAGAGAGAGAAAGAGAGACGCTTGTATGCATGTGAATTTACATCTAATTACGGTGTTGGTCTGTATAAATGATACTTAGATCCATTTCGCAGTGTCTTTCGTTGTATCACAGAAGTAATCTTTCGAGGCCAGTAAATAAGTAAGACGTTCCTGCACGAATTCCATCTGGAACAGTTTGCCCTTGACCTTAAACTGCCATTGACTGGAAAGGGAAACTATTGCGATAAAAAACGAAAAGAATATATCACCAACTGTGTAATTTCCTTTCGAATAAGATTAAGAGAGGCGAGAGGGAGCGAAGACTGACGAAGGCTGTCAAGGAATATTGTCTAAACTGAGGCAAAGATCAATATCGGATACGTCCAAGTTGCAGCCGAGGGCGGTGGAGACCAAACAATGTATTCTCGCTTCTGAAGTTTGCCAGCTACTTGCCTCGGGCTATTATTTACCAGACATTCAGGGCAAACTTGACAGTGGAGTGTTATCTTTGATTTAAATGGATAGTGTTTGTCATCATCTCATCGCCTTTC
>NC_061837.1:37235857-37238357 GCF_019202785.1 Penaeus chinensis
ATTGTACCAATTCGCAAACCTTTTATGTCTAATCCAACAAAGCGACGCAACGCAGTATTCATAGATTCATTATTCATATTCATTTATCCATTGAAAAAAAAGTTGAAATTAGATGCTTCTATGTCAGTCTCCAACATTAACACAAATGGATTGCATACAACAGCTTGCACCAGCAAATGAAAATTATCAACTAGGGTGGATGTTTTTCGTGAGATTTTTCCAACATATTTTTTTTATTTATTTTATTTTTTTTTTTCACGGTCGGGGCCTTTGGAGTTCCTTAAACAAATGTCACGCTTTGTGGTTGTATGTGCACGAAATGCACCGGTGTTGGAAGGAATACGCTGACCTCTCACTCTCTCTCTCTCTCTCTCTCTCTCTCTCTCTCTCTCTTTCTCTCTCTCTCTCTCTCTCTCTCTCTCTCTCTCTCTCTCTCTCTCTCTCGTTTGCTCATTCAGGTTTCGTTTTGTCTGTTCCTCTCTAGTCCTCTTTCCCCCTTCTCCGTCTATTTTTTTTTATTATTTTTTTTTTTTGCCTGTCTCTGTCAGTCTCTGTCTGCTTTTCTGTCTATCTATCTGTCTGTTTCTGTCTTTTTTTCTCTCTCTTTCTCTCTTAATTGTATTCAGTGTTTTTTTTTTTCTGTTTCTTTTTGCTCATCTACCCCTCTTCTCTGTCTATCTGTTTGTCTGTGTGTGTGTGTGTGTATCTCTGTGTGTTTGTTTGTAAGACTGCCTATGGGTCTGTGTGTTTGTTTGCCTGCCTGTCTATCTGTCTGTCTATCTGTATCTCTCTCTCTCTCACTCACTCACATTCTTGCTCTTCCCCCATCCCTATTTGCTTCTCTCTCTCTCTTTCTCCCTCCAATCCTCTCCCCATCTCTCTCCATTAACGGAAACATGCTAATGACGAGGTCATCGTAGAGTACTTCCCTCTCTAAAGCATTAGACTAAACTCACAGGGTATTCCGTGGAGACCAGCTGTTGCATTTACCAGACCCCATATCTAACACCAGCCTGTCTCCTTTTAGCCGACAAATTCAAGAATGTTATGTGTTTAGGCGTTTGGGTGTTTATCCAAAGGTGAGACTGCGCGTGTAAGTTATGTGTGTGTAAACAGTGTTATCCAGACTGGAAGAAATGTGTGGTGGATTGTATATCTTGTGGGGAAATGGTCTTACGTGCATTGGAGAATGAAGATTACTGTGTAACAATCGGGGATTAAATATGACTTTCCCGTTACTCAGAATTAAGGTTAGAATTTTGGGGTTAAGGAAAATAGCAATAAAATACGAACAAAAAAATGTTAGAAAGTATGAAAAAGATAGAGAGAAATAATGAAAATACAAACGCATGGAAACAAGAGGATGAGAGAAAGAGTGGAGAAATCATGAATATATGCATTGTGCGAAGAGAATGTAAACGGTGACGTTGCAGAAAATGCCTCTACTATTACTGCTAGAACTAAAATATACGAAAATAGAAGATATTAAATAGATAGACAGACAGATAGATTTATGCGTATATATATTTTTTTTTAAATGTGTTGTGGTCTTCTGATATAACTAAAATAGATGAAAATGGAAGATAGTAAATAGATAGACAGACAGATAAAGATATACGTATTTGACTTTATGAAAATATATTATGTCGTAGTCTTCTGGTGGATCGTCAAGTGATGATCTCGGTTCTTCTTCTTTGTGATTATCGAAGTTCTAGTTTCGCCTGGGCCTTCTAAATATGACCCGGCCGATCTCGGTTTCGGAATCTGCGGCTTAAATACACTAGCGCGCAAGGAACGACAGTGACACGCGGTCTAATGAGCGAAGACCTGATATGACCCAACCTGGCAAATTTACTGAGCTTCAGGTTACGGGGTCGTGCTGCTACAATACAACGGTCACAAAAACACAGTTCGAAACAATTTATTTTATTCTGAAATCTAATAATGATAAACAGGTGGCATATTCCAAATGGGTTTAACAATAGCAACGATAAATCTAATAAAATGTGAAAAATATTATTTTCACTAAATCATTTCAATTCTACGGTTAACTTTAATTTTGACCTTCCCTTTCCCTACTAATCATAACGCAATGATAAATATAATATAAATAAACGAGAGACGGAATCGAGGCAGTCACCCCTGCTTATTTAATTAATCAAAAAGCCATCGATCCTATACTTCTTTCGCAATCTTCCTTTCCTACACTTTATCTTAATCTAATGTTCCTTTACCAATTTATGTTTTGACATAATCAGAATTTTGTCCTTTGACTAGTTCCGTTGTATCCACGCTAAGAGAGAGAGAGAGAGAGAGAGAGAGAGAGAGAGAGAGAGAGAGAGAGAGAGAGAGAGAGAGAGAGAGAGAGAGAGAGAGAAAGTGAGAGTGAGAATGAGAGAGAGAGAGAGAGAGAGAGAGAGAGAGAGAGAGAGAGAGAGAGAGAGAGAGAGAGAGAGAGAGAGAGAGAGAGAGAGAGAGAGAGAGAGAGAGAGAGAAAGTG
>NC_061837.1:37255857-37258214 GCF_019202785.1 Penaeus chinensis
ATGAAAATGGAAAAATGCAGCCCCCCACGCATTGATATAGGTGTATAACAATCCTCCCTGACCTGGCTCGAACCAGTCACTCCGGTTATGAGACCGGAGGGCCAGTACTAAACCAACCATACCACACCCCAAAAAGGAGTTTTGCAACAGGGCTAACAAGCTTCCATAGACATTCCTTCTACTCATAAAAGATAATGATACCGAGGTTTACACCACTCCCCTGGGCAATCGTTGGAAATGATTTAAAATTCGAACCGAATCAATCAATAATAATATATATATATATGTTAATAAATAAATATATAATAATAAAAAATAAATAATATATATTATAATATACACCATTTATAACAACATAATTTTATAAATAAATAAAATATTATATAGAATTTTATATATCTTATATTATCTATAAATAAATAAAATATTATATTTAGACACACCCATATATATAAATATACATAGTATCATTATTACATACATATACATATACATAAACATTTACACAACCACACACACACACACCCACACACCACACATACACACCACACACACCACACAACACACACCAAACACCCACACACAAATATAATAATAAAAATATAACATATATATATAATATATATTATAAAAAACAAAGAATATATACATATAAACACACAATATGGGCATACACTTACACACACACCACACACACACACACACTAATATATATATGTATATAAAAAATTAAATATATATATATCTATAATAATATACCACACACTTTATTGTGTGGGTGGGTGGGTGCGCGGGGGGGTGGGGCGCGCGCGCCCACTGTGTGTGAAATTCACACATATATACATATGAAATATAAAATATATATAATATATATATATAATATATATAAATACTATAATAATATATCTATATATATATAAACATATAAATAATATATATAAAAATATAAAATTATATAAAAATAATAACTATATAAAATATAATATATATATATAATATATACAACATAATATATATATATATATATATATATATATATTTAATATATAATATGTATATATATATTATATAAATTATATAAAAAATATATATGTTTAAATATATATATTTAAATAGATAATATTATAAAATGTATATAAAAATAATATATATAATATATATATTATTATTATAGTAAAAAGGGAGAGAGAGTGAGAGATTGAGAGAAAGAGAGAGAAAGAATATGCCGCGCCTCTTCGCCAAAAAAATAGCTCCCTCTCTCTCAAATCCTTACATATCCGACATATGATCCTTTCCTTTCTCCTAAAATAAAAAACCCCTTCCCTCCCAAAACTTTCAATCTATAAAACCCCCCAAAAACCCCTTTCCTTAAAAACCCCTTTTCCCTCTTTCCCCACCCTGCTCGTAACCCCCCCCCCCCCCCCACACACACACACACACATTTACCCCCTTTATTAACCTCCTTTCTCCATCATTCCTTTGTGCAAGTTAAATATTTTATCCTTTTTATTCTCTCTGCCTTTTTCCTCACTTTATTTAGAATCGTCACCCCCCCCCCCCCACCGTTTTTATCACCCCCCCCCCCTCCGCCCTCCTAAAATTTTTCCTCCCCCTAACTTTTATTCCCTAAATCATTTGTCCCTCTCGTATCTGCCCTTAAGCCTCCTAAAATTACTGCTTCTTTCTCCTAAAAATGTCCCCCTCCAAATTTTTTCCCCCCCTTTACAAACCTTTCTCCTTCTTTTTCCCCCCCTAAAAAAACCCCCCTTTTTTCCCTTTCCCATCATCCTACCCCTAAAATCCCCTCCCCCCCTTTTTTTTTAAAAAAAACCCTATCCTCCCCCCCCTAAAAACCACCCCTTTTTTTTTTATCTCCCCCTAAAATCCCCTCCCTTTCCCTTCCCTCCATTCCCTCCTTTTCCCTAAAATCCTTAATCTCTCTATCATCTCCTCAGCCGCCTTCTCCCTTCATGCCTTCTTCCAAAGTTTCACCTTCCTTTAAATCGTATTTCCTTCTTTCCTCCTCTAAAATATCCCCTTTTCCTCCCTGCCTTTCCATAAAATCCGATCTTTTAAAAAATTGTATCCCCTTCCCTGTTCAAAAACTCTTGTCATTCCATCATTTGAACTTCTAAGCTGATGCCTTTCCCTAAAATCCCCGAACACTCCTTCCATAGAATCCTTATCCCCTTTCCTCTCCCCCTAAAATCCCCTCCCTTTCCCTTTCCCTATTCACTCCCCCTTCCCCCCAAAACCTAACCCTTTCTTTCCCTAAATCCTCTCAAACCCCCCCAATTTCCCCCCCTTTTCCCTAAACCCCTCCTTCCCTTCTCCTTATTCCCTCTTTCCCTAAAATC
>NC_061837.1:37283314-37285814 GCF_019202785.1 Penaeus chinensis
TTCCTCCAAGGTTTGTCGAGCCGAAAATTAGCTCATATTGGAAGGTAATGTTGACGAACGCCCGTAAGGACTTCTGGGTATCTTATTATAATTTTGTTGGCTAAAAGTAAAACATGATGTAAGAGGAACAACTTGCTGGCTTGGCTTAGAGTTTAGACATTCTGCGCCCTGGAAGTTAGGTAGCAACGACCCCGGCTTTATTGTATTAGAGAAACTGAGAGCGTAGAGACCGAGGCACAGGTACGAGACATGCAGTCGTATCAGTGACTCCTTGTTCATGTACAAGTCTAGTGGAATAATTCATGGTGGCAGCATGTTCCCTCATTCAACAAATGTCATGGAATTAGCCATAGGTGCTTTCTCTAGTGTCACCTTATCATTCCCTCTTCTTTCTCCTTGTTTCTTCTCTCTTCTTTCATCTTTCTTCTTTCTTCTCTTTTCTTTTTCTTTCTTCTTTCTTCTTCTACTACTATCTTTTCGTCTGTTTGTGTGTTTGGATATATCTTTGCTTACTTGGAAACACGTGTATATCTTCTCGCTAACCCTTGCAAATGTATTCATCAAACAGAATAACAGTGGATGCATCACTTGGTAACCTTTGACCTGTAACGCTGAAGGATTTCTTTCCACATATTACTTGGATAAACCCTCATATAATGATATAAACGATAAAAAAAAAAAACAAAAAACATGCTTTTAGACACGGAAGTCACGTAGTGTTAAATACGTATTATTGGTCTGCTGCCTTTCTTCGCAGATCTCTCTCTCTGGTTTTGCCTACTCCAAACGCTCAATCTCTCTTTGTACGTCTTCTGTATCGTACGGCAGGTGAGGGATCAGAGGAGTATGGACGAGGTCGGCTTCTCTTGGTTGCACTAAGATGAATCTTCTCTGCAGGCTAGTAGTTTTATTCAAAGTTCTTGAAACACAGTTATGGTGTGTAGAAGGGTCTGAATGAATTCTGTCTGGTGAGTCACTCCCAGGCGACGGCTTATATATAAATCTACACAAAGCAAATGGAATGGGAGAAATCTATATAACGTATGATATGATTTCAAGGCGATCGAAGCCTAGGTTGTTTTGTCAGATAGCATCCGGTTGCTGCCAGGTGGAAATGCGACACTTGGTTAATGTGGTGAAGTATTTGTATAGAAACGAGTGGATTAAAGTGGTATATAGGAAATTATTTGAATATTGTTGTACCTAAAGTGCTATTGGAGAATGAGATCGTTTGTTAGTGTACTCTCTCTCTCTCTCTCTCTCTCTATCTCTATCTCTATCTCTCTCTCTCTCTCTCTCTCTCTCTCTCTCTCTCTCTCTCTCTCTCTCTCTCTCTCCCTCCTTTTCTCTCCCTCCTTCTCTCTCTCTCTCTCTCTCTCTCTCTCTCTCTCTCTCTCTCTCTCTCTCTCTCTCTCTCTCTCTCTCTCTCTCTCTCCCTCCTTCTCTCTCCCTCCTTCTCCCTCTCTCTCGCTCCCTCCTTCTCTCTCTCTCTCTCTCTCTCTCTCTCTCTCTCTCTCTCTCTCTCTCTCTCTCTCTCTCTCTCCCTCTCTCTCTCTCTCTCTCTCTCTCTCTCTCTCTCTCTCTCTCTCTCTCTCTCTCTCTCTCTCTTTCTAAATCGATATACCTAGATAACACCCATTGATCCTTCCTTATATTATCTCTTAAGTCCCAATAATTAACTGCAATCAATGGCTTCTTATGATTAGGAAAGAATTTCATCTAAGCTGAAGAGCCATCCGTCTAAAATATAGTTTAGTCTCATAACACATAACATGACTCTGCATGAAACATCACCTTCCTTCCACAGGGATCAGAGGAACAGCTGGTTTCATTAAGCATAAATCAAGGCGTGAAATCATATAAGCGAAGGCAGTTCGGGGATTCCTAGAGTATGGGATATGGATGGATATACATGAGTATACATGACAAGATTCTCTTTATGCTCTGTGATATGTCCTCTCTCTCTCTCTCTCTTTATACACACACACACACACACACACACACACAATCACACACACACATACACACACATACACATATACACATATACATATGTTTTATATATATATATATATATATATATATATATATATATATATATATGTATATATATATATATATATATATATATATATATATATATATATATATATGTATATATACATTGTATATATTACCCATCTATCTGTCCTTATTTTTGAAGTTCATTTCCAATTCTTTAAATTATTACTTTGAGCTGAGAGGTTCTTTTAAAAGTATGAACATAACAATTCTGTTCATATATATTCATATATTAATCCTCTCCAACATTCTCTCTATGTCTCTGTGTCTCATTCTCTCTCTCTCTCTCTCTCTCTCTCTCTCTCTCTCTCTCTCTCTCTCTCTCTCTCTCTCTCTCTCTCTCTCTCTCTCTCTCTCTCTCCCTCTCTCACTATCTTTTTTTCTCTGTCTCTCTCTCTCTCTCTCTCTCTCTCTCTCTCTCTCTCTCTCTCTCTCTCTC
>NC_061837.1:37328314-37333314 GCF_019202785.1 Penaeus chinensis
CATCCTAGATTATATAACTAGGACGTGAATTGGAATCCCGTTCTTTCTTACAATGATTAATCTTCCTACAAAACATTGCACAGCTCTTCCTGAACTTCAAGCCTACATTATATGATATAAATGTAAACCGAATGAACGTAGCATTATTATTACTGCGAGGCTATACCATTGTAATTCAGACAGCCTATGGCAAGAGTTCTTCAGTTTCTAATTTGCTTAGTAAAGAATGGAGCATCTTAGCCTCTGAATGGTCGACATCTATAATGCTGAAATGGAATGATGTAATTCATGAGAAATCATTGCCACTGGATTTCATGTTTATAATTTGGAAAATAATTTCTGGCGAGTTTTGCTTCGCAAGGTTGAAAGTTCAAAGTGAAGATCAGCTGTCACCCGTGAAATCTGTTCCATAGAAGGCAGTCAGGCAAAATATAGGAAGAAATAAAGTAACATAATAATGATCATTATATATAATGCAATTCTTATTTTACTAAGATCATGTTTCTTGTCTTGTATTTTTATCTTTCATTTCAGTTATTTTTCTGAAGTTTTTAGTAATGTGGTAATATGGCGTGGCTTAAATTATAGTTTTTATAAACATGTGCATATGAAAATAATTTCTTTCCTTTAGTTTATCTCTCTCTGAAAGGCAGTCTCCGTGAGCAATGCAACTTTTATTTATAAGTGAATATTTTTGTTAAAAATATATTAAACGTAAATAATATCAATTACACATTGAAATGACACAAAATATACTACGTACTCTTCACTGTTGCGATGATTTTTCAGTGCTTGAACCATCCCATAATGGTATAAAGCGTAGAACAGGCAGAGCCACTGCTAGTGCATATTGTCATTAACATTGTCATTTAAAAATATATATATTTATATGGCTTTCGTATAATAAGCGCAACACTCTTTCTACCACATTTTTTGTAACAATTTAGAAGAAAAATCTGAATGTAAATTTGCTGAGTTTATTACATGGTTAAATATAGCAAGCCCGTAAAAATGTCGAAGCAATAAGCAATAAGTCAGTGTTCTTTTCTTCCTCCAAAATACACAGTGAACTGCAGTGAAATATTTCACCTTTGACTTCCATTAGTTTCTTTGTAGGTGAATGAAAATACCTGCTTTTGTAAACGGACATTTTCTATTATATTTTCTATCTTAGTCACAGGAACATGTTGCAATAAAAGCAAGAAAAATGATGAAAACAATATTACCGTGCAGGAATAAAACACCAAAATATGATACTGGACACTGACAAAGTGCGTTATATTCAGAAAAAAGCAGTAACATTTTTAGCAATATCAACTCTACGGTCACAGACAATATTCAGAAGTTGATTTAGTTATCCTGTGGAGATCTTACATACAGCTTACAAGTATAGAATTAAGTCGTTCTGTTGAATAACAAATTCACTACTTGCGGTTTGTCATTTAGTCTGTCAATCAGTCTCGGTCTGTTTCTTTCCTTCCATTTCCCTCTTCCTCTTTTCTCATTCCCTCCCTCCCAATCTGTCTCTCTATCTCTGTCTGTTTGTCTGAAAGGTGACAGCTGCATGAAAGATATTTTGGTGAGGAATATCAAAGCGCGAATTCACATCTTTATTGCACTGACGTCTGTATATGAATCACCACAAACACCGTTTTTCTCCTAGATACCCAGCGCTAACAAACATGAAGAGTTGGGGTCGAATACATATACTGACCAACGTAGTTTTGCTTTGTAGTTTTTATTATTATGGCTCAAACGGCTCCACAAGCATTCAGTCAATTAGTAGACTTTTTGTGATCTCGCCTGATTCCCTCATTTCATTTTTTTTTCTTACGCAGTTAATACTAATACTGTTTTTACTATTGTTGAAATTATTATTATTATTATTGTCATTATATTACCAAAACACTAGTAATGAAAAATACAAATATCGAGAATCAAAGAGAGTGGTAAACAGGAGAAACAGGTAGGTCTAGTAACTGACTCCTTGGTGTATACAGTTGTAGAATCATAGTTCATTACACAATTTTAGATCACACTTTTCTACATCTGGCAAATACTTCGATGTCAACATAGCGTTAAGAGTATTTTTATAAATGAAGCATCTCTTTTTTTTCAGTCTAGATTACCGTTCCCCATTGATCCTCTTGCTACATACTGCAGAGCGATCTAGAGACAACCTTGGGAATGTCGCTCGGTCATCCTCTCCTTGGTGGCTGGTGATGTATCCCATCTGCTTGAAGTCGTTTCCTTAAAGTTCGATCGGATCTTGGACGCTACTGGTCTTCTTGACACCCTGGCATTCGGTGGTCTTTCGTGGAGGCCTGGGACAGAGGGAGGTCATTCAAAGTGCCCTCCTTCCACCTGCATATTGCTGACCGTGAAGTACCCAGCTCTCTAGAAATTTCCCTAGAAGAGAGACTGCTTTCTTTCATCCCAATGCTTTTAAATTTCCTTGTGCTCATTTTGGAAAAAGGGAGGTGCTTAGTCAACATTGCTGCTTTTCACTGACAGCCTCGTTTTCGCCTCGCATTTCCCAATGATAATTATTACTTAGCTACCGAGCAATTTGTTTTCCTTCTTATTTATCATATATAAGTACTAGCAGCGAAAAAAAAAAAAAAATATTCAGGATATTTTTGAGTATTGATTAGCATGAATACCAAATTAAATGTGCAATCTCGAATAGGATTTCATTTTCGTCAATTTGCTTAATTAGTAGTTTCGGGTGAATATATAATCGTTTAGATTACTGCCTTATTCGGACTTTTCACATGCCAAGAATGATTGTTTGTGTCATGAATGTACCATTGACAAACAGGTAAAGTAATGAAAATTACATATATGACACATAAACACTGAGAGCCAAATGAACTATCTATTCCCTCATAACGACCATACATATCACAGGTCGTGGGAGTCAATTCATAGTTTTGGTATTCCATTTTAAAACCACCCATATAGCAGTTGCGTGAGTTGAAGCAAGCAGACATGTATATCCTTGCCCAGCTATTCGAGTGTGCATGCGCCTCCTCATCGAACCGCCATGATTTATGGAAAGAAAAATGTAACGAGGTGAAGATTAGGATAAAGTGCATTAAGGATGAACGAAACAGATTACACATTTTGTTTTCACATTCATCACCATCTTACTTCCCAAGACACTGCGCGCACGTACGTACGCATGCACACACACACACACACACACACACACACACACACAACAACAACACAACCATACACACGCACACACACACACACACACACATACACACATACACACATACACATATACATACACATACACACACACACATACACACACACACACACACACACACATACACACACACACACACATACACGCAAACACACACACACACGCACACACACACACACACACACACACACACACACACACACACACACATACACGCACACACACACACATATACATTCATTCATAAAAAATCTATATATTCATTGTTACCATACTACTATGTTCAATGATATATATTATAACGTAACATGTTTATCTGTTTACTGAAAATAACGAAAAGAAATGACTCGAATCACTACTTTAGTATGATTAGCTTCAGTGTATCAGTGTGTTTCCAGAGGTATTTTATTTTATCTAGATGCCATACGTAGATGTTTATAGATAGAAGCATTTTCAAGTTCCTGGATATATGCAGCTAAAACTATTAATTTGCCGTGTGGAAATGGGGGGGGGGGGGAAGTGCTTCTTTACTGCCACATGTGTTGCCATTTCAATAAACAAACTATTCCTATTTTTTCCCTCTTCCTCTTTTCTCATTCCCTCCCTCCCAATCTGTCTCTCTATCTCTGTGTGTTTGTCTGAAAGGTGACAGCTGCATGAAAGATATTTTGGTAAGGAATATCAAAGCGCGAATTCACATCTTTATTGCACTGACGTCTGTATATGAATCACCACAAACACCGTTTTTCTCCCAGATACCCAGCGCTCACAAACATGAAGAGTTGGGGCCGAATACATGTACTGACCAACGTAGTTTTGCTTTGTAGTTTTTATTATTATGGCTCAAACGGCTCCACAAGCATTCAGTCAATTAGTAGACTTTTTGTGATCTCACCTGATTCCCTCATTTCATTTTTTTTTTCTTACGCAGTTAATACTAATACTGTTTTTGCTATTGTTGAAATTATTATTATTATTATTGTCATTATATTACCAAAACACTAGTAATGGAAAATACAAATATCGAGAATCAAAGAAAGTGGTAAACAGAAGAAACAGGTAGGTCTAGTAATTGACTCCTTGGTGCATACAGTTGCAGAATCACATTTCATTACACATTTTTGGGTCACACTTTTCTACATCTGGCAAATACTTCGATGTCACGAAGCGTTAAGAGTATTTTTATAAATGAAGCATCTCTTTTTTTCAGTCTAGATTACCGTTCCCCATTGATCCTCTTGCTACATACTGCTGAGCGATCTGGAGACAACCTTGGGAATGTCGGTCGGTCATCTTCTCCTTGGTGGCTGGTGATGTATCCCATCTGCTTGAAGTCGTTTTCTTAAAGTTCGATCGGTTCTTGGACGCTACTGGTCTTCTTGACACCCTGGCATTCGGGGGTCTCTCGTGGAGGCCTGGGACAGAGGGAGGTCATTCAAAGTGCCCTCCTTCCACCTGCATATTGCTGACCGTGAAGTACTCAGCTCTCTAGAAATTTCCCTAGAAGAGAGACCGCTTTCTTTCATCCTAATGATTTTAAATTTCCTTGTGCTCATTTTGGAAAAAGGGAGGTGCGTAGTCAAAATTGCTGCTTTTCACTGACAGCCTCGTTTTCGCCTCGCATTTCCCAATGGTAATTGTTACTTAGCTATCGAGCAATTTGTTTTCCTTCTTATTTATCATACATCAGTACTAGCAGCGAAAAAATATATATATATATATATATATTCCGGATATTGTGGAGTATTCATTAGCATGAATATCAAATTAAATGTGCATT
>NC_061837.1:37338314-37340814 GCF_019202785.1 Penaeus chinensis
ATGTGTGGCACTGTGCGGAACGTTAGCGATGTGCCTTCAGTACTGCATGGATAGGTATTGTTTTTCACACATATACGGACACACACACACACAGATAGAAAGACAAACACACACAGATAGAAAGACAAACACACAGATAGAAAGACAAACACACACACACCCACACGCACACACACACACACACACACACACACACACACACACACACACAACACACCCACACACACACACACACACACACACACACACACGGACGTACATATATACATACAGTTATTTACCTGAATTATAGGTGAATGCATACATGTTTGTCCTTACTAATCAATATCACTCACACCGAACAACATCCATTATTATTTTTCTTCTTTGCGAAAAAGAAAGAAAAAAAAAAAGGTAAATGCAAGCTAATCATTACGCAAATAAAGGGGAAATAACTCAAATCTCCCCTTGTATTCCCTGTGTCCGTCCCAGACATGAATAATGCTTTATGGCCACTTTCCGCCGGCGTTTTATCGTCAACAAAGAGTAACAAGAGAAACCATGGCTCATATTTTGCCCTTATCGCCCGAGGAGCGCTTATCGTGACGGGCGGATTATCAAGCGACGCGGGCGGCTTCAGCGCGGACACGGGCGCGGTCGTCCGTCTTTTTAATGGCGGTGACGGTAATTCAACAGATAAAAGAATAAATGAAGGTGTGTTTGATTATATATGTTTATACATATTTGAATATAGAATATATAGTTAAATATATAGATAAATACATAGATCGACACCACCACAAATGCATATATATATATATATATATATATATATATATATATATATATATATATATATATATATATCTCTTTTATACCCCCTCCTCTCCCTTCCCTCTTCAGACCTGAGGATGGAATGCAGGTGGATTCCCAAACTGTAGTCTCACTTTCAATAAATCTAGTTTTACATTGTGTTTTTTTTTTTTTTTTTCGCCATACACACACACACACACACACACACACACACACACACACACACACATATATATATATATATATATATATATATATATATATGTATTGGCATTCGCATAAATATCTAATCATATCTCCACATCCCTCCTCAAGTTTTTCATAATTCTGCTTCTCATTTCTTCTCCTTTCCTCTCTCTTTTCATCTTCCCCTTGCATATTTTTTTTCCGCGAGATATTAATATCCCTTTGTGTGCCCAGTCGAGCCGTGAGCCTTGCCGTTGCACAATATTGCAGAAGTTCATCATTTCGGGCGCATCACGTGATCTTGGTCGTGTTGCAGCAAAAGAATGGCTTTGATAGAGAAGTGAGGGTGCGAGGAGCAAATAAGGCATCATACCATCTTGTAATTGTTAGGATGATGATGATGTTGATAATGATAATAATGATAATGATAATAATAATAATGATAGTAATAGTAATAATATTGATAATGATAGTGTACATAATGATGATGATAATGATAATAACAAAGATGATACTACTACTAATGATAATGAAAAAAATGATAATAACAATAACAATAGCAACAACAACAATAATAATAATAGTAACTATAATAATGATAATAATACTGCTACTGCTGCTACTACTACTTCTATTAATAATAATGATAATAACAATAGAAAGAAAATAATAATGGATATAATGTTAATGACAACAGTAAGTATAACAAACATCACAATGAAAATGATATCAATAATATAAATAGCAATAATATAAACATTAATGATAATAATAATAGTAGTAATAATGATAATGATAAAAAAAAATAATAATAATAATAATAATAATATTAAAAATAATATTAACAGTAATAATAATAAGAAGAATGATAATAATAATATAATGGTAATACTAATGATAATAAAAGTAACAATAATAATGACAACGATAATAACAATAATAATGATAATAATAATAATAATGATAATAACAATAAAATAATAATGATAGTAACAATAATAGAATAATGATAATAACAATAATAATATTAATAACAGTAATATTGATAATAATAATATCAAGAGCCACAACAAATATAATGATAATAATGCAAGAAACAACAAAACCAGACACACACACAAACGGTTATTAATGATAGAAACAATGATGATAATAATAATTACAATAATAATGATAAAGAAATAATAACAATTATAACAACAACAGAAATAATAGTAATAAAAATAATAATAATGATAATAATAATAACAATAATTATGATAATAACAGTAATAATGATAATAATAATAACAATAACAATAAGAAAATAATAACAGCAAAGCATTAATGAAATAGTAATAATAAAATAATTATAATAATTGATAATGATAACAATACTGATAATAATAAAGGTAATGCTGATGGTAGTAAAACTATAATAAAAATAACACTGGTAATAATAATGATAATGATGATTTAAAATAATAATCATAATTACGAAAAGATAAGCATCATAATGACGTGACCATTAATAATGGTAATG
>NC_061837.1:37345814-37348314 GCF_019202785.1 Penaeus chinensis
GGGGAGGGAGGAGGAAGGGGGAGTGAGGGTGAGGGTGAGGGAGAAGGCGTGTGGGGGAGGGAGGAGGAAGGGAGAATGAGGGTGAGGATGGAGTGAGAGTGAATGAGGAGTTAGGGTGAGGAAGAAGGGGTCAGGGTGAATGAGAAGGACTGAGGGTGAGGCAGAAGGAAATAGGGTGATTGAGGAGTGAGGGTGAAGGAGGAGTGAGGGTGAGGGAGAAGTCAGGGTGAGGGAAGAGTAAGGGTGAGGAAGGAATGAGAGTGAGGGGGAGGGAGAAGAAGTCAGGATGGATGAGAAGGATTGAGGGGGAGGGAGAAGGAGTGAGGGGGAGGGAGAAGGATTGAGGGTGACGGAGAAGGATTGAGGGTGAGGGAGAAGGATTGAGTGAGACGGAGAAGGAGTGAGGGGGAGGGAGAAGGAGTGAGGGTGACGGAGAAGGAGTGAGGGTGAGGGAGAAGGAGTGAGGGTGACAAAGAAGGAGTGAGGGTGAGGGAGAAGGAGTGAGGGGGAGGGAGAAGGAGTGAGGGAGAGGGAGAAGGAGTGAGGGAGAGGGAGGGTGGGAGAGTAACCGGGCTAGGAGGAAGAGGAGGGGGGGCGTCGAGGGATGGCCGGTAGGATTCGGAACGTTAAAATGTCTTAAAGTTTAGAGAAAACGACTTGGCAACCTTACCCAATTCTCGTGGAATTTTAAGTCTCTTGAAAATCTGGTAATGAGTATTGGTTTCAAAATAGAGAACGAAAAGTTTAATTCCAGTATTAGGTTAGTGGACAGCATTACCCTTTATTTTAGAGAAAAAGTTAATCGTCTCGTTTCCTATAAAAAAAAGAAAAGGAAAAATGTTGAGGGAGTGTGTAAGTTGATGTAAGTTTTCATTACGTTGGGTTGTAAGTATTACATGTATGCAAATCCGAACGAGAATCTGCCCGCAAATACTCGGAAACACATCACGCAAGCATAAATGGTTAGTAATAGATAGCTCAAACAAAGACAAATTACATACACATACGTGAAGCAGTAACATAAACAAGTAAACAAATCCTATGGACAGACTAGAATTAACAAAACAAGAACAAATAAAACTTTACAAAAAAAAAAAAAAAAAAAAAAAAAAACTAAAGGGGATATATACACTTAGAAAAACACACACACACGCACACAAACACATTCGTCCTGGCCAAAACAACAACAACAGTGTCCGAAAGCCAACACTCCGACTCCGTCTTCGCTAAATCACCACCAAAGCAACAGTGATATCGCCCCATGTCTTGGCGAAGGAGCAAAACACGCGATACCCCATCCGTGCCGAGGGGATCAATGGACTGGAAACAGTGATAAGTATCTGGTTTTAATTCACCGAATTCCAATACGGCCAGAGCTGCAAAGCGGTTGCCTGAGGAGCGACGATTTCGGCTTTTGAAGTTCTGTTTGGGAAAGGAATGAGTGGGTGAACAGAAGTGTATGAATACATAAATACGTGTAAATATAAATCAAAGAGAGAACACAAGCACGCACGCATGCACTCAAACATGCGCACGCGTCCGCAAGCAAACAAATACTCACACACATGCACACACACACACACACACACACACACACACACACACACACACACACACACACACACACGCACACACGCACACACACGCACACATCCCCCCCGTCCCCGATAATCCAATTCCTTTCCGTAATTGAATTTTTTGTCATGTTACATCATTATCTGTCATTATTATTTGTGAAAGTCAGACAGCGTTTGAAGTAAAAAAAATAAAATATATATATATATATATATATATATATATATATATATCTTATAGTCTTATATCTATTTATCAAAAATTGTCATCTCCATTTTTATCATCGTTTTTATATTCCGCTGTATTGTTCGTTGTTTTCCTGATTATTATTGTTATTACTATTATCTGTCATTATTTTTTAATTTTTGATGGGGGGGGGGGGGGATTACACGACATGACTGATTATGATGGAAATTTACGGGCTGGTTGTCTCTATGGGATAGGCATGGTTAATTAGATTTAGGTGTCGAAAAAAGGTATGTGAACAGGTTCTGTCGCTGAAACGGGATAGGCGAACGGAATTCGGTGTCTAATTATGGTGTTGAAACGGAGATAAAGAGATTCTGGCGTTGGAAAAAAAATAAAAAATAAATGTATTGATTTTGGTGCTAGTGGGGTGTATCTGAACAGATTTTGGTACTGAAAAGGATTATATTAATATAATTGGGGGTTGGATCTGGTCAGATGAATGAATTTGGGTAGGGGATCCATTTCTGGTGGTGAAACGGAGTAGATAAAGATATTCTGGTGTTGAATTAGGATGAATGATATTATTTTACGGAGATAATGGGTAGGATTTGGGAAAGAGTGTGGTGTGGTCATTAACTTTCATGAGGGTAAGTTGTGGGTAAACTTGCCGTATCTGATGTAGATTAAGAGTAGAATTATGTTCAATTAGTATACTGAGTGAGGTTTGCTTTGGCTA
>NC_061837.1:37355814-37360814 GCF_019202785.1 Penaeus chinensis
TGACAGGCTCATTATGTTGAACTCTATCAGGCTCAGTGCCCACGGGCGGGGCTTCGGCAAAGTCGGGGTGGGGGGAGTCCATGCCCTTAGCAAGAAGCTGTTCTTTGAGCTGATGGCGTATCAACACCCTGGCTGTATGAGACAGCCAGGAGTTGTTTGCAACGAGCTCGTTGTCTTGTTTGAGGCATTTGACTAATTTTTGTCTTAGGCTTGTGTTCCTGGGAGCCTGGATGACCTTTGACAGGAATTGTGTTGCCGTTAGATCGATTCGTGAGTCCAGGGGGAGAAGGTTTGCCTCCATCAGGAGGTTGAGGACCTTCGTCCACCTCGGGGCACCTAGAATGATCCTGGCAGCTTCATTTTGGACTGTTTCTAATTTGTCTGTGTGCTTTTTCTTTGCAGCAATTAGAGCGACTGAGGCATAGTCCACAATGGGCCGGACAGCATGTACATAGAATGATCTTAGTACTTTGTGTCTGGCCCCTATGCGTCTCCCAGTCATTGCTCTCATGACAGACAGTCTTGCTTTGGTTCGGTCAACCAGGTACTGGACCTCCTTATGGAAGGAGATGGTCCGGTCTATCCTTACCCCAAGGTATAGGTAGTCCTTGACCCATTCTAATTCCACTCCCTGGATTTTCAGTCTTGTGCCTCGAACTCTCTGTCTCAAAGCCATGGCTTTGGATTTGGCAGCAGAGATCTTTAGTCCTGTCCTACAACACTCCTCTGACACGAGGTCCAGACAACGCTGGGCTTTATTCTGGCTGTGTGGTCCAGTGGAGGTGATAGCGAGATCGTCTGCATACGAGATGATCTGGCACCCCACTGGGAGGTTAATGTTGAGGATGCAGGACATTAAAGTGTTGAATAGGGCTGGACTGAGAACCCCACCCTGTGGCGTTCCATTTTCGAGCGGCATGTGCTGCGATAGGTGACCCTGGAATTTGACATTGGCAGTCCTGTTCCTGAAGTAGTCACCTATCCAAGCCAAGAGCTTTCCTCTGATTCCCTTCTGGATCAGGCTTTCCTGAATGGCAAGCGGACTTGCCAGTTCAAAAGCCTTCTCCAGGTCAAGGAATACTACCACAGCTGGGCCCTTGCTGATTGTGCTTATGAGCGTGGCTAAGCTGTGTGCTGTGCCCATGCCCCTTGTGAACCCGTGAAGGTGTTCGTGCGGGGGTCCCGTTTTCCATTGAAGCCGGTTTAGTACCATCCTCTCAGCCGTCTTGGCCAGGCAGCTGAGCAGAGAGATGGGGCGGTACTTCCCCGGCTCCTTTGGTTTTGGGACGGGATCTATGGTAGCCCTCTTCCAACTCTGGGGTAGAGTGGAAGTTTCCCAGGACTTGTTGATGAGTTGCAAGAGTGCATGCTCACCTGCTAGTCCTAGGTGGGAGATAATGGGGTACAAGATCCCATCAGAGCCCGGGGCTGTGTTGGAACTGGTTTTATAGGCTTTCCTTAGTTCCCTCAGAGAAAAGATAACGTCTGAGTTATCGGGTTCGTCTGCCCTTTCTCTGATCTGAGCGTGTCTGTCTGGCTGTAGACGCTCTTGTCTTGCCCTCAGCTCGGCTGGCAGACTGTTGCTGCTCGTTCTCGCAGAGAACTCGTGCGCCAGTCTGTTAGCCTCTGCTTGGGGGTCGTGATGGGTGCACCTCGGGGCTGAGCTGCTGGTAGCTCGCTTGACCCGTTGCCACAGCTCTGAAAGGGTGGTTTGGTGGTCGAAGGACTCACACCATTCCAGCCACTTTTCCTGCCTGACTCTGTTGGCAGTTTCTTTGGCATCCGTGACAGCTTCCCTTAGGAGGGATAGGTTGTCAGGGTTTCTTTGCCTTCGGAATAGTTTTCGGCACATGTTCACCCTGTGGTTGACCTCCCTGATCTCGTCATTGAAGTACCAGGCGTCTTTGTGACTTCTGGACCCAGGCCGAGTTTTGGGTATGGTCTGTGAGGCTGCTTCATTAATGGCGTTTAGCAGGCTGGCTTCGAGCACTTTCACATTTTCGCTTTGTGGGGGATTGTTGCATCTCAGACAGAGGGCCAAGGCGTTATGAAACGCCTGCCACTTGGCCTTGTCTGTTTTCCATCTTGGATTCGGTATTAGGATTTCGGCTGGGCCAGCATCCATGAGGGTAGTTATAGTGCCGTAATGGTCACTTGTGACGGTCTCATCGACACACCAGCCAATCCTCCCCACCAGGGTCGCAGTGGCCAGGGTGAGGTCTAGGACCCCTCCTCTGACATGCGTTGGCTCTTGGGTGTTGAGGAGAGCGATCTCAGGGAATGTCTCTAGCACGTCGGCTATGTGATAGCCGGCCGCATCCGGTGCCCGGCAGGGAGCCAGGATGGGGTGGTGTGCATTGAAGTCTCCCCCTATGATCACTCGGTCGTGTGCAGCAGAAGCACAGACCTGGCTGATGTCTAAGCTTTTACAGCGTGGCCGGCTGTACACATTGTACAGTTTGAGGGGCCCCCCGGCCAGGTGAACCTCGACGGCAAGGGATTCAACATCGTCTCCACAGTGCGATGCATCGGCTATTGCGGAGCAGGGGATTGTTGCTCTCACAAGGGTGATCAAGCCTCTCTTGCCAGGTGTTCGAGGCAGTGTGAAGGCATGGTACCCTGAGAAGCGAACAGTGTCCACTGTTAATGTCTCCTGGAGCATGACAATGTCAATGTTCCTTGATCGCACTACTGCTTGGAGAAAAGCGTTCTTTGCAGAGAAGCTATTGATGTTCCACTGTAGGATGCTTAGATGGTGTGTCATGATGTTACTCAGTGATAGTTACATCAGAGACATCGTCGGAGTCTGACAACTCCATTGCGAGGTCCTCGCTGGTTGAGGGCTCCTCGTCTGTTGTCAGGCTATCCTTGGGTCCACTGGGGGGTGGAGAGCCTTTGGTAGCTCTGACTTTGGTTGGTTCGGCTTTTCTCTCAGGCTTTTTCTTGGCTGGCCTTGCTGGCCTTGCCTGGGCAAGGTCAGCGTGATCTGGCTCTGGCTGCACAGATTCAGCCTGTTTTGGCTCTGCCTGTGAAGGCATGGCCTGGTTTGGTGTGGGGAGGGGAGTCTCGTCCTAGGGTGAGGGTGAGGCTGGATTTATCTAGCCAGCTTTCTTCCCTTCAGGGCTGCGACAGTCTGGGTCATTGCCGTCATGGCGACCGAAACTGCCTCCTCGGCCTCCTCACTCGACCTCCCCAGGGCTGTTGCTACTGCTGTGACAACAGCAGTTAACAGGAGAGTCATATCGTCCTCGTCAAAGAGGAGATGATCATCTGTTGGGGAGGTTTTTGTGGTGCTCTTAGAAACTTTTTTCTTTAGTTTCTTTTTCTGCACCTTTGGCATTGTCGGAAACTCCTTTTTGTTGGAGACATCCGGTGTCGGCTGGGGGGCGGCTTCCTTCCTCTTAGGAGGTCGGGGGGCCTTTTCGCTTTTGTTCCTTCCCCAGACATGGGTGCCCGGTGGGGCAGGAACAAAGTCTGATCGGTTTTGAGCAACCTCTTGTCGCCTGAGGGCCGCCTTTTTCCTGACAGAGCAAGTCAGGCTCCAGGCATGATGCTTCTTGGCACAGTTGGGACATTTGGCTGTTGTGTCCCTCTTTTCCTCTTTGTATGCCTTGAGGCATACCTCTGTGTTGTGTGCCTTGCTACAGACACCACATTTAGGCTTGGCTGTACAGTTAGCCTTGTGGTGACCGTATTTCTGGCACTTGAAACACCGAAGTGGTTCTGGCACATACGTTCGAAGGTTGTAGGTGCCCCAGTTACCCAGATCAAGGGTAGTGGTTGGGGCACCTTTCATGGTCACCAGGACTTGCCTGGTTGGGGTCTTCCCCTTCGACATTCGGGAAGCCTGCATGACCTGTGGGTGTGAAGCGATCAGCTCCACATCGTACGAGACTGAGAAGCCAAGTAGCACCATCTTGGTTCTCTTTTCCTCGGGACTTAGTGGGGAAAGACTCACTTTTCTCCCATCAGTTAGCTCCTTCGTTTCCCGGAGGAAATTTAAGGTAGCTTGATCTTTAGGCATTATGATCATGCCCTGATCTCGGGCGACCCGGATCGACAACCGGATTTTCCGTTGCAACTCCAATGCCCTGACCAATTGGTAGGCATTGTCGAAGCCTTCGGGTTTAGCTGGCACTTTGAACTGGGCGAAGCGTTTAGGGGGTCCCGACTCTTCATCAGAGTCGGTATCCGGCCTCGGACGCTTCGGGCTTGTTAGAGGAGGCAGGAGCTGATGCGGCTGGTTCACCTGCTCTCCCCTCTCAGTCGGGGAGGCCGTCTGTGAACTCAGGGGCCTCCCTGGCTTAGCTGCTGGCCTGGAGAGGCCAGCTCGCGAGTCAAGATCTTTGACTATTCGGTGGACAGACCCATTGGCTTCGGTCTTGTCCACCTTAGCAGCAGGGGTGACAGTGTCATCCTGTGCTTGGGGCTTTCTTTTGCCACCGGAAGGCACATATGCCTTCATGGTGCCTACCGTGGTCTGGGCCTTGCGCGGTTCGTCAACTTTAAGTTCAGTCTGTGGGGGGTGTTTGATTATTTTTTCCATGAATTGGTAAGTGCTTCATCCTCTCACGCCCCCACCCACCACGGAGTCCAACAAGGGGAAGCTGAGTGTCAGAACCAGTGTCTAACAGCGACAGGAGTGATGGGAGGATATATGCAGCCAATAGCCATTGTGACGGCACTCACGGACCATTGTGAGTGCCAATGGCGGCATGACTGCTTGACCCTAGCCTCCCGGGAGAGACCAGCCGATTGACCGTGACCGGGCCGGGATCAGGCCGCCTGTCTTGCTGGAATAGAGGACCAAAGAGGCGTGTTGCTAGCCGCAGGGCGTACTTGTTCACGGCATCGCTCAACCTCCAGGACTCCACAGCGCACAAGGCTGCCACGCACGGCAAACGCGTGGGTAGGTGTAAACCCCTGGGGAGAGACCAGAGGGGATGCCCTTCCACCTACGAGACATCATTGTTTGGAGCCCTTTTGCTCAGCCCTCTGAG
>NC_061837.1:37415814-37420814 GCF_019202785.1 Penaeus chinensis
AAAAAAAAAAATAAAGATTCATCGGTGACTTGTCGAACGTAGCGAATGACGTCACAGCCTATATATATATAATATATACGAGGCAAACCGGTGATAAATTTAGTTTATAATAAACTCTTTACGATTCAGCAGGAAGTTTAGGCTGGTTTAACAGCCTTATGCCGATCTGCTTCCAAGTCCCGTGTAGTGGACGCTACTACTATGATAGTACTTATAATTGCCTTAGAACCTACTTATAAATAGTACGCAGCTAGAAGCGAAGATGTAGAAGGAATGTCAGTATTCAATTTTATTTATATATTTATTTTATTTTATTGTAAAATTGTTCTTTCTTATGTGTCTGTGTTAGGGGGATGCTAAATCATTGTTATTATTTCTGTTTCTCTCCAATGTATTCGAGACCTTTGGCGGTTTTACATTTAAGGAGTGTTTTATTCTTGCTTTTTGTCAAACGTTATTTTGAATTATGATTATTATTTTTTCCGAAACGGATACCTCCTCCTCCGGATCTTTCTCTTTAATATAGACATCTTTAAAATCTTGTGTCTTGTTTATATATATATATATATATATATATATATATATGTATATATATATTATATATATATTATATATGTGTATATATATACATTAAACATATACATATATATATATATATATATATATATAATTATCACTATTCAACTCTATTTGTGTGTGTGTGTGTGTGTGTGTGTGTGTGTGTGTGTGTGTGTGTGTGTGTGTGTGTGTCTTCGTGTCTTCGTGCGTATATACTTATATACCCTCTAAGTCATTTTAAAAGAAATTGTTGTTCTAAAGGAAAAAAAAAAATATAAAGTATTCATTAGATGTATTTGCTTCTTCTATCAGTATATCTTATTGTATTCAGTCTCAGTTATTATATTAGTGAGCTTCAATAGTTAGATTCGTTTGATTACATAATTATATTTACAATTGGATGAAAGAGAGAAGGTAATTATGTAAATGAATAGTTTAAAAATCTTCCCATTTAATTTCCTCTTCATGCACGGTACCGGAAGATCCCTTAGAAGCATCAAAGGGCCATTCTTGTCCCTATCTTGCGACTCCTTCACATTTTCTACCCTCCGTACACCCCCTCCCCCTCCCCCTCCCCCCACTACCAAGCAGTGCCAGGTACTCTTCTACAATGTACTCTTTAAGGCACCAATTTGAGTGTTGGAATGAGGAAGGAGGTAGAGTACTGTGTATGTTCTGGGAAATCAGTAACAATATATATATATGTATGTATATACACTGTGTATGTACAGATACTCTGTGTATATGTGTGCATGTATATTCCTATATATATATATGCACTTTCATGTAACAAATGTGGCCTTTATCAATATCGGCTTATCTTTTAGAGGTGTTGTGGAATTCTTGTGTTGTTTCTCGTTTGGAAATATTTTATAAAAAAAGATGAGAAAATAACTTAAAACCTTTGGTTATTGTCTCAGAACCAAGTGCCTATGGTCGACGGTCGATTATGATCGACATTTATTCAGGAAAAGTTCATAGTTCACAGTTAAAAAGAAAGAAAATAACAACAAAAGTTTGTCTAATAGGAGCGTCTTCCTAAACATGTTTTTTTTTTTTTTTTATCTTTAAATAAAATTAACACGATGATGTACAAGAAGGAAAGAAAAATAAAACAAGAAATCCACAGCAACTCGGAAGGTAAAATGCCCGTGTAATAAAAAAGACAACCATGGATAAATAATAATAATAAAAATAAAAAAATACAATGAAGATCCTCTGGTTAAAAAAAATAAAAAAATACTTAAGACAAAATAGGCCTCAATTCATATTGAATATCTTACGCTATTACAGTATATGTAAAAGAAATGTCTTTAGTTGAGAGACATTTTTTTAGACCTGTCCAGTGTATACCAGATTACTTTATTATATAACTGACATGTAATCTCGATCAAAAAAATAATATATGGAATGTGAAAAACCGGTGAATGTAAATCAGATAAGTTATTATTAGAATTGTAATTTAAAAAAAATGATTGTTTACAAATAAATATTATATCTATGATAATATTTAAACAGATTTAAGGAAAATTGATTATAAGATTATAAGATTATAAGGTTAACTTCATATATGTTGTCTAAATGCGTTTTCTATACGAATTCCAGGGAAGGGAAACAGAAAACGGATTGTGTGTGTTGTAAGTGATTCATGAAATTATAAAAAAATTGATCATTAAACTTATTAAAAGGTCCAAAGTCTTTGTCATTTTATTAGCCTTCAGGAAATTAAGTGGTTGTATTCCTCTCTCTGTCTCGCTATCTATCTATCTATCTATCTCATTCACTTTCTCCGTGTGTGCTTGTGTGCGTCTGTGTAGTGTGCATGCATGTTTGCACATGCAAATGTAAACATACATAGACGCCCGCGCGCGCGCAAGAATACCCACAGCTTTCGTCCCAATCACCCCCTCCGCCCACCCTCGCCCATCCCCTCCGCCCCCTCCGCCTACCCTCGCCCACCCTCGCCCACCCACCGTCCGGAACAAAGACCTCGCTCACGGGAAGCACCAATTTTCCCCGAGTCGGTCTTGATCAGGGCGTGAGAAGAGAATCGGAACGTCTTTCCGTTCTGGCGGTGGAGGGAAGGGCGAGGAGGAGGAGGAGCTGGCGGGGGTGCTGGAGGAGGTGGGGGTTGTAGTGGTGGAGGAAGAAGAAGAGGAGGAGGAGGAGGAAGAAGAGGAGGAGGAGGAGGAAGAAGAGGAGGAGGAGGAGGAAGTAGAAGAGGAGGAGGAGGAGGAGGAGGAGGAGGAAGAGGAGGAGGAGGAGGAGGGGGGGAGGAGGAGGAGGAGATAAACGTCATAGAGGAGGATAAGAGGAAGACGGAGGAAGGAGAAGAGGGCGGGGAATAAAATAAGAAGGAGAGGGAGAAAGAGAGAAGAGAGAGAGAGGGGGGGGGGGGGGACAAGTGCAGAAAGAGAGCAGAGAAACAGAGACAGGGCTGCAAAGTAAAGAGAGGAAGAAAATGGGATAAGTTAATTCTTATTATCCCTCTCTGTTCATCTTTATTTACTTACCATTATGTATCTGCTCATAATTATTCTTTTTTTTTTTTCGTTGTCCTTTTTTTTCTCGTTATTTTTGTATGTTTATCATCATTTCTTGTCCACATTATACCTCTTATCTTTATTCCCTGATCATGTCTTTCTATTCTCTTTTATCGTCATTTTATAGCTGGTACGTAGAGAGGCGTTGGCAACAGTGTGAGTGTTTGTTCGGTCACGTTCGTTGGCTACACTGTTCTGCTCTATCTGTAACACTGTAATTATGCGTGAGAGAAAGAGGAAGAAGAGAAGGAGGAGGAGAATAAGACTACGATGGTGTACAGGGAGATGGCGAGAAAGGTACAGGGATAGAGAAAACGAGGAGAATGAAGATAGATAAAGAGAGAGAGATAACAGAGAAGAGAGAAGAGAGAAAGAAAGAGAGAGAAAGAGAGAGAGAGAGAGAGAGAGAGAGAGAGAGAGAGAGAGAGAGAGAGAGAGAGAGAGAGAGAGAGAGAGAGAGAGAGAGAGAGAGAAAGAGAGGAGATGAGAAGGGGGAAAAAAAAAAATGAAATATGAGGTAATAAAAAGAAGCAAAGAAAGAGAAAGTCAGACATACAACAGAAAAAAAAAAAACACACAGAAAGAAAAAGAAAGGAGAAGAAAAAAGTAAGATTACAAAAATAAGAAGTAGAAGAAGAGGGAGAGAAAAAAATAAAAAATAAACATCAAACGGAAGAACAAAACTGAAACAGTCTCTCCCCTCCTCCTCCCCCCCTCCCCCTCCCCCTTCCCCCTCCTTCCCCTCCCCCCCCTCCCCCCTCCAAAGCACCTCCTTGACTCCCGTGTCATGCAAAATATCCCAAGAAAAAAGAAAAGTCAAATTACCAAACCCTCTTTGCCAAAATGTATCGTACGACTTATAGCACGGGAGGGAATGGGACCAAGTGAACGAAATTCACCGGGAGAGTGAGCGAAAAATCGGGAGAAAATGAATCCCAGAGAGTCATTTCCTGAAGTCTTCTTGGGGGGGATGTCCGGTTCAAGGTGGGGGGGGGAAGAGAAGGGGGGGGAGAGAAGGAAGAGATCGTGGGAAGTTTCCCTGACCCTTCTTTCCTTCCCCTCCCCCCCCCACCTCCCGTCCCCTCCCCTCCCCTCCCTACCTTTCCCTCCTTCCCTTCCCCATTCCTCTCTCCTTGGGTCATTTTTACGTTTTCTTTCTCTTTTTCCTTTCTATTTTCTCTCTCTCTTATCTCTTTCTCCCTTTCTCTTCTCTCCATTTCTGTTTTTTTTTTCTTCTTCTTTCTTCATATCCGTTTTCCTTTCTGTTCTTTTCCTCCTCCATAATTTCTCTTCTTTTCTCCCTCTTCCCTCCTTTCCTCTGCCTAAGCCTTCCTCTCTCCTGATTTCTCTCCTCCTCTTTCTTCCTCTCTTTCTTTCTGTCTTTTCTTCTCTTCTTCCTTTCCATATCCCACATTTCACTCTTCCTCCTTTTTCATCCTTTTCTCCTTCTCCTTCTCCCTCTTTCTTACTCCTGCTCTCCTCCCTTACCCCCTCTCTTCACTTCTTTCTATTTCCCCGTCTCTCCCTACTTCCTTCTCCTTTTCCACATATTCCTCCTCGTTTCTTTTTTTCTTTTTCTCTTCTCTCCCTTTTCATCTTCCTTTCTCCCACCCTATTCCTCTCTCCTAGTCCACTTTTCTTCTCTCTCTGCCTCCACTCTCTCTTCCTTTCTCCTCTCCTCCCTCCCTCTCCTTCCTCTCCTTCTCCCTCCTCTTCCCCTCTCTTTCTTCTCTCTTCCCCCTCCTTTCCCTACTCTCACCCCCCTCTGCCTCCTCCCCCTCCCACTCCTTCCCCCTCCTTTCTTCATCCTTCCCCATTCCTTCCCCACTCCCTTCTTTCCCCTCACCTCCATCTCCTTCCCCCCTTCCTTCCCACCCCTCCTCCTTCCCACCCTTCCAT